>NC_085001.1:4319043-4341543 GCF_963854185.1 Sardina pilchardus | reverse complement strand
ACTCCCTCAACACACACACACACACACACACACACACACACACACACACACTGAATGTCACACCATGCATAGAGAGAAGCTGGCATGTTAATGAGAGGTCTCCTCCTCCTCCTCCTCTTCATCCTCCCCTTCGTCCTCTTCATCCTCTTGCTCCTTCCCCTCCTACTCTCCCTCCTCTTCCTCTATCTGCTGCTCCTCCACCTCCTCCACCTCCTCCAGCTCCTCCACCTCCTCCAGCTCCTCCAGCTCCTCCACCTCCTCCACCTCCTCCACCTCCTCCTCCAGCTCCTCCACCTCCTCCAGCTCCTCCAGCTCCTCCAGCTCCTCCTCCTCCAGCTCCTCCACCTCCTCCACCTCCTCCAGCTCCACCTCCTCCACCTCCTCCTCCTCCTCCAGCTCCTCCACCTCCTCCAGCTCCTCCAGCTCCTCCTCCTCCAGCTCCTCCACCTCCTCCACCTCCTCCAGCTCCTCCACCTCCTCCAGCTCCTCCTCCTCCAGCTCCTCCACCTCCTCCACCTCCTCCACCTCCTCCACCTCCTCCAGCTCCTCCTCCTCCAGCTCCTCCACCTCCTCCACCTCCTCCTCCTCCTCCAGCTCCTCCACCTCCTCCACCTCCTCCACCTCCTCCAGCTCCTCCACCTCCTCCACCTCCTCCAGCTCCTCCTCCTCCAGCTCCTCCACCTCCTCCAGCTCCTCCACCTCCTCCAGCTCCTCCACCTCCTCCACCTCCTCCAGCTCCTCCTCCTCCACCTCCTCCAGCTCCACCTCCTCCACCTCCTCCAGCTCCTCCACCTCCTCCACCTCCTCCAGCTCCTCCTCCTCCAGCTCCTCCACCTCCTGCCTGCCTGCTGAAGCTGTGCTCTCACCCAAATCCATGGGAGTTGTTATCATAAAGACAAATAACTAAATAACTAAAACACCAACAGTCACAGTCAAATATGCATAGAGAGGAGCTGGGATGAAGAGAGTCCTCCTCCTCCTCCTCCTCCTCCTACTTCACCTCCTCTTGCTCCTCTATCTCTTCCTTCTCCTCCTCCTCATCTTCCTCCTTTTGCTTTGGATCCTGGGTATTTGGTGATTCCGGGGATTTGGAGGATTCGGGACCCTTTCAAGACGGAACTGCGGAGCAAATTCCAATGTGGCAACAGGTTCTCATGAAAAGCTAAACGCCCAAGTGAGCTATTCTCATAAAGACATGTGCCTACCAAGGCACTTAATCAAGACAGTAAAGAGTCAAAGTCAAAAATCACACCAGCAACACAGTCAGTGCAAAGTGTGAAAATAAATATTCAAATGAACAGTGCACACAAAGCGTGAAAAATGTCAGAGTTCAGAGACAACCCACCTAATTGTAGAGGAAAAGTCCCTTTGAGCAGAAGTCTGCGAGCTGGAAACAATCTGGGTGTTTATGGAGACTATGTAGGCTTTTAGAAAAGATCTGCCAAGCGGTGGCTTGAAAGAGCGAGGGAATGCGTGGGGAGAGAGATGGGGGTCAAGGACGTGGCTCGGGAGAAGGGAGCGTTTGAGCAGGATAATTACAGCGGCCGCTCTTAATTTGAGACGGACAGCAGGCCGGAGGCATGTTCCACTGACTCCGAGGGTCACTCTGACACGCAAATCCTTCAAGACAAGAAAGGTGACATTGGACTGGAGTTCGGACTCAGTGAGCGCACACGTGCTGAAATATAACCAAGGCCACAGCATGCCACACTGCATTTCACAGCTTTCTCTCTCTCTTTCTGTCTCTTTCTCTCTCCCTCTCTCTGTCATCCTCTCTCTATCCCTCTCTTTATCTCTCTCTCTCTCTCTTCTGTCTCCCTCTCTCTGTTTCCCTTTCTCTTTGCCCCTCTCTCTCTCTTTCTCCCTTTCTCTGTCTCTCTCTTTATTTCTCTCTCCCTCTGTCTCTCTGTCTCTCTCTTTATCTCTTTCTCTCCCTCTATCTCTGTCTCTCTCTCTCTCTCTCTCTCTCTGATCTACTTCACAGCCTTAAATGAGTATTTGCTTTGCAGTTCTCATATGAGGAAATAAAGTCATCTCATGCAAGATGAGCAGCCCAGAGAGCGGGTGCGTTCACGTTGAGCTCGATATTAAAACCCTCCTCAGAGAGCTTCCTTTGGGGCCAAACACTAGTGACAGATTAGGAAGCACACAAAATGACACAAGTGTGCGGTTAGCTGGGAGATAAATGCCTTGCTATGAAAGTGTGTGTGTGCTTGTGTGTGTGTGTGTGTGTCCTGGCTATGGTCTAATTAATTGGCAGCTCTTATCATGTTCGTGTAGAAGGGCTCATGACCAGTGAAGGTGCTTTTGTGAGGGCGCAGCCAAGTGATCCTCCTCACACAAGAGCCTCACGTTCCTGATGTGTGTGTGTGTGTGTGTGTGTGTGTGTGTGTGTGTGTACACGTGGGTGTCTGATGTGTGTCTGATGTGTGTGTGCGCTCATTTGTTTGTATGTGTGTGCATGTGTGTGTGTGTGTGTGTGTGTGTGTGTGTGTGTGTGTGTGTGTGTGTGTGTGTGTGTGTGTGTGTGTGTGTGTGTTTGTGTGTGTGTGTGTGTGTGCGTGTGCGTGTGTGTGTGTGTGTACGTGGGTGTCTGATGTGTGTGTGCGTGTGTTTCTGACGTATGTGCGCGTTCATTTGTTTGTGTGTGTGTGTGTGCGTGTGCGTGTGTTTGCATGTGCGCCGTGTGCGTGTGAGATTGTGCATCTTAAAGGTTCCGGGGTCTCCTGAGAGAGAGGGCTTAGCTGGCGACAGCTGCGCGGCTCAGATGCTCCATTCAGCCCACTTAGTCCTTCGGCTGTCGTCTCCTCTCCGCTCGCTCCGCTCGCGAGGTTAGCCTGCTGTACGTCTTCATTTCCAATTCAATCACATGCAAACACTCTTAATTAAATAGTTAGCGCCGGGCCTGGGCTGCGTTAGCGGCAGTGGCGTCACCAGCCGATTTTACCGGGGCTTCAGCCCGGGGTAATTTGAGCCGAGCCCGGGGTAAATTTTTGTAATGCTTGAATCTATCAGCCAGTTTCAAAATCAACCAGCATTTGCCTGGTGCTAAATGTTGAGCACCACCAGTAGTAGGCTAAGCAAGCTATCGATTGGCATCACAATACAACACTAGCTTCACGTTTCTACATGGGCTAGCCCAGTGTTTGTTTCTCAATCTATGGGTACCGGGCCGCGAGAAGATTATTACCATCGGGCCGCCGGCCGACTCTCTCTGTCTTCTCCGAGAGACGCACCATGCGGCCGCGGCCGCACCCATTCTTTTCGGTCATATTGCTGCGAGATATTTTCGCATAGAAATAACAGGCATATCATATGAAACTACGTAACCTGGCCTTTACAGTGGCACTAGCCACTAGTTTCTATGATGAACGGTTCGCGAGATACTTAGCGTTGAAAATTACAGTTACTGTAGCCTATACATACAAAAATGAATCACATGCAGTTTTGCGTCATACCCATTCTTCTCTGTGAAATATCTCATGATTTCGTTACTGCCCTATGGCAAACTGCATATCAAAATAAACAGGAGATCCTACTGATTCCAATGGCGTATAGAATGTATCTGTATAATTAGCGGTGATCACGAGAAATCCTTTTTTGAAATCACAATCACATCACATTTCTGCATTTTTTCATACATCCCCATTTCCCCCACTTCAAAATAATTTATTTTTCATATCAGAAGTTGTATTCAGACCCCTGTTTGTCATATAGCCATGGCAGATGCTTGATATGAATCGTTGGTAGGAATATGTTTGTCTACACACATTCTGAGAGGAGCAGATGAGTGTAGGCTAGGCTTAAAAGTTCAACTTCGAAAAGGAAAATTGTATGTTTTGATTTAGACCTAATAGGCTATGCTATATCTACTCAGACTCCTTGTCATCCACTGGTAGTAGGCCTAGCTGTGTGTCCCTGGACAGTGTAAGCTTATGGGTAGTTGTAACAGCTATAGTCAGATAAGCCTAATTTTTCTCTCAATAGTGCTCTTCCTATAGGCTATCTTGTGTTCCTTGTAAAAAATACAATGTAGGAGTATAACATTATATTTTACAGTAATAGGCTACTGTAGATCCTCCATTGCCTTCTTCATTTCGCGCACCCCTTAATGTCCCCTTAAAAAAATTTCGGCGCGCGCTATGCGCGCGCATTGACACTATAGGGGCTTAGCCCAGGTTGTCCTTAAAGTCTAGAAACGCCCCTGGTTAGCGGCGAGCGCTGGAGCTAGCGCTAGTGGTCTGGCGTGGGCGCCCCCGGGGAGCGCCGGGCTGGCGCCCTGATTAGGTGGCTCTTTATCATCCGCAGGCCTCTGGTGAGCGTCTCTGTGTCTGTCACCCTCACATGAGCGTGATGCCCCCTGACTGGAGCTGCTGCTGCTGCTGCTGCTGCTGCTGCTGTTGTTATTGTGGGGATCTCTCTGGAGCTCCTAGTAACGCTGGGCGACGGGCGACCTCGTGCGCTGTCAGGGGTTATTTCTCTTTCCTTCCCGGTCATCTCATTTGCATCTCGCACTCTCATCCCTTTTACAGTAATTACAGGAGCGCGCGGGCATGCAGGGCAAAATGACGCCAGGGCTGGAGGTGGGCTTGGCTTGGCGCGACGCTGGCAGAGACGAGGGCAACACTGGCGCGCTGGCAGTGCCACGCCTGCTGCGGCGGCGGGCGCTTAGGCCGGCCATAAGACTGACAAATGGGCTCCCCAGACGCCCGTGCCACAGCCATTTATTCCTCCCGTTTCCCACAGACACACTCCACCGAGATCCATCTGCTAGCTTACTCACACGCATTTTTAAGACTCTTCACAGTCCCATTTTTAAACTCATGAGGAGCGTACAGAAGTGTTTTTTCCGAAGGCTTTTCAGAGGCTGGCCAATAAAAGCAGCCGCACTGGTTAGCGCGGGATTGATTTTCCTGCCGTAAATCTATGTAATGCAGCGGCTTTTACATACATGGAGAGGGATCGAGGGGCTGTTCAATAGTCACAGGCTGAGTTAATGAAAAGGGCTCTCTTGGTGGTTGAAGCTGCTACCACAGACACTTGTGCGTGATTAGCATCTATAGCCAGTTTCCCTTGGCTGATGTAAAGGGCCTGAAGTGTATGATAAGTGTGCCGGTTCTATTCACTGACAGTCATGCAAGTGAACTGAAGACATGCATCACTCATGGGAACACATTTTGCCTTCAGCCCCTCTGCACCATGTCTACAGAAGGCTTTCACCTCAGAACAGGGCATACTCATAGATGGGCAATATTTTAAAATATGTCAAATGTAATTGTTGTTACAGTAATTGTGGTGTTGGTGGTGTGTCGGTTGAATCCTGTTTGTTACTGTGTTACTGCTGTGGTGATTGTGTAGTGTTTGCGGAGTGGTGTTGTTACTGTGGTTACTGTGTTCTCTATACAAATAGTGTTGTGGTGTTGCTGCCATGGTGATTGTGTTCTCCTTATTGTTGTGGTGCTGTTACTGTCACGATTGTGTTCTCCGTAGTGATGTGGTGTTGCTGTGGTGACTGTGTTCCCTCTAGTGTAGTGATTCTGTTACTGTGGTGATGCTGTTGTTTCTGTCAAGATTGTGTTGTGATGTTGTTACTGTCACGATTATGTTGTGGTGTTGTTACTGTGATGACTGTGTTCTCTGTAGTGATGTGATGTTGCTGCCATGGTGATTGTGTTCTCTGTAGTGATTTGGTGTTGCTGGCGTGGTGATTGTGTTCTCTAGTGTTGGGGTGTTGCTGCCATGGTGATTTGTTCTCTAGTGTTGTAGTGTTGCTGCCATGGTGATTTGTTCTCTAGTGTTGTGGTGTTGCTGCCGTGGTGATTGTGTTTTCTGTACTGTTGTGGTGTTGCTACCGTGGTGATTGTGTTCTCTGTAGTGTTGTGGTGTTGCTACCGTGGTGATTGTGTTCTCTGTAGTGTTGTGGTGTTGCTGCTGTGGTGATTGTGTTCTCTGTACTGTTGTGCTGTTGCTTCCGTGGTGATTGTGTTCTCTGTAGTGTTGTGGTGTTGCTGCCATGGTGATTGTGTTCTCTGTCTTATTGTGGTGTTGCTGCCGTGGTGATTGTGTTTTCTGTACTGTTGTGGTGTTGCTGCCGTGGTGATTGTGTTCTCTGTAGTGTGGTGGTGTTGCTGCCATGGTGATTTGTTCTCTAGTGTTGTGGTGTTGCTTCCGTGGTGATTGTGTTCTCTGTAGTGTTGTGATGTTGCCATGGTGATTTGTTCTGTAGTGTTGTAGTGTTGCTGCCATGGTGATTTGTTCTCTAGTGTTGTGGTGTTGCTGCCGTGGTGATTGTGTTTTCTGTACTGTTGTGGTGTTGCTGCCGTGGTGATTGTGTTCTCTGTAGTGTTGTGGTGTTGCTGCCGTGGTGATTGTGTTCTCTGTAGTGTTGTGGTGTTGCTGCCGTAGTGATTGGGTTCTCTGTAGTGTTGTGGTGTTGCTACCGTGGTGATTGTGTTCTCTGTAGTGTTGTGGTGTTGCTGCCATGGTGATTGTGTTCTCTGTCTTATTGTGCTGTTGCTGCCATGGTGATTGTGTTCTCTGTAGTGATGTGGTGTTGCTGCCATGGTGATTGTGTTTTCTGTACTGTTGTGCTGTTGCTGCCGTGGTGATTGTGTTCTCTGTAGTGATGTGGTGTTGCTGCCGTGGTGATTGTGTTCTCTGTACTGTTGTGCTGTTGCTGCCGTGGTGATTGTGTTCTCTGTAGTGTTGTGGTGTTGCTGCCATGGTGATTGTGTTCTCTGTCTTGTTGTGCTGTTGCTGCCGTGGGGATTGTGTTCTCTGTAGTGATGTGGTGTTGCTGCCATGGTGATTTTGTTCTCTGTTGTGCTGTTGCTGCCGTGGGGATTGTGTTCTCTGTAGTGATGTGGTGTTGCTGCCATGGTGATTTTGTTCTCTGTTGTGCTGTTGCTGCCATGGTGTGATTGTGTTCTCTGTATTGGTGTGGTGTTGGTGGTGTGTCAGCTGGGGTTTCCAGTGGAGCACTAGGGCAGTTGGTGCAGTGCACCTCCTCCTGACGGGGAATATGAGGGTGTAAGGATGGAAAAACATGCTGTCGTATTAGCCCACCCTTTGATTAGCATGTGTTCTCTTGTCTAATTCACCTTGGGAGAAACAAGTGATTGATTGGTATTGTCAGTCAGTGTTTAGTGAGAATTTCTCTGCTCATCAGATGCATGATTTGTTCTCTTTGTCAGTCTTTCGCTACCTGTCACATCAACATCACCTGGATCTGTGCCATGGCACTCCCATGACATGTGTGGAAGCCATCACTGACAGTGTGTGTGTGTGTGTGTGTGTGTGTGTGTGTGTGTGTGTGTATGATGGCACTCAGTGTAGAGTGTGTGTGTGTGTGTGTGTGTGTGTGTGTGTGTGTGTGTGTGTGTGTGTGTGTGTCTGTGTGTGTGTCTGTGTGTGTGTGTGATGGGATTGACTGTGTGATGCCATTGTTGTGGGAAAGGAGCGAGAGATATTTAGTTTCTTTCACCTCTTTTGGTGTGGATCAGCATCAGTGTTCATTCTGATCTGTGTCTTTGAAAGTGTACATTGGTGTCTTTAAGAGAGAAACTCAAGAGAGAAGAAATGAAATATGTCTAATCTTCTCACATTTGCTCTTTAGAGAACAGATTCAACACATGATTCAGTGTAGCATATCAGTAGGTAGGGTTGGTTAATGCATGCCTCAACATGCATTAACCAAAATTCAAAATCATAACCTCCCCAAGTCCAGCCTTCCGTGACATTAAACTTTAAATTATTTAAATTCAGGGAAGTTGTTTCTTTTATTTTTTTGATGATTACATCCCAAGCCTGGGCCTGGTCTTCAGAGCTATCTGAAGCTTTGAAACAAAGCGGAAGAGCAGTGTGTGTGTGTGTGTGTGTGTGTGTGTGTGTGTGTGTGTTTGTGTGTCTTTGCATGCCTATAGATGAATATTAACTGCTTCTGTTCTGAAAATGCATGTACAGCTGCTTCCAGTTTTGAAAATGCAAGTACAGCAACCACAGGGAGAAGTGAAAGAGAATGATGAGGCTGTGATTTGACAGCATCACAGTGAGAGAGAGAAGAGTGAGAGCAAAAGAGAGAGAGAGAGAGAGAGAGAGAGAGAGAGAGAGAGAGAGAGAGAGAGAGAGATGGGAGACTTAAAGACTGAGAGTGTGTGAGCTAACAGTATGACAGAGACAGAGAGAGAAAGACTGAAATAGGGAAGAGAAACAAATTACCATGGAGAGACACAGGGAGGGAGGGGGGCATGTGTTAAAGAACAGGGAGATATAGAGGGAGGGAGGGGGGCATGTGTTAAAGAACAGGGAGATATAGAGGGAGAGAGGGGGGGCATGTGTTAAAGAACAGGGAGATATGGAGGGAGCGAGAGAGGGATGTGTATGTTTTGGGGAGGAGGAAGAAATGTTGAGGGAGGTAAAGAGAGGGATGAACATGGTTGGAAGTAGAGAGAGAGAGAGAGGGATGAGAGGAAGAGGATGAAGAGATGTCAAGGGATGGAGGGAGAGGAACGAGCATGTTTTGGAGAGGAGGGCAAGAGAGAGGGATGAGAGGGAGAGGCAGAAGAGAGGTTGAGGGAGAGAGAGAGAGGGATGTGAAGGAGAGGCAGAAGAGAGGTTGAGGGAGAGAGAGGGAGAAAGGGAGAGGCAGAAGAGACGTTGAGGGGGAGAGAGAGAGAGAGAGAGAGAGGGATGAGAGTAGGAGGAATGAGGAGAGGAAGGGGAAATGTGTGATAGCGCCACAGCATTTTCAATTTCCTGCTTTTATTAGCCGGTGATTCATCTCTCAAACGAACCCATTTAGCTCCAGCGGGAGCAGCAGTCCAGCTTCATCTCATCTACCCAGCCTACTGCTGGCACACGCCTCCCTGCTGCCATTGGACAGCCTCCCTCATCATCTCCACTGCCATTGGACAGCCTGCCTGCTCTCTGCTGCCATTGGACAGCCTCTCTCATCATCTCCACTGCCATTGGACAGCCAGCCTGCTCTCTGCTGCCATTGGACAGCCTCCCTGATCTCCACTGCCATTGGACAGCCTCCCTCATCTCATCTCCACTGTGATTGGACAGCCTCCCTCCTCTCCTCTCTGCTGCCATTGGACAGCCTCCCTCCTCTCCACTGCGATTGGACAACCTTCTGCCTCTCTTCTCTGCTCTGGTTGGACAACCTCCCTCCTCTCTGCTGCCATTGGACAGCCTTCCTGCTCTCCTCTGTGATTGGACAGCCTCCCCCATCTCCGCTGTGACTGGCCAGCTTCCCTGCCTGTCTGCTGTGTGGGCTGGGCCTGTATGGGCGGTGTTGGTTCCAGACTCACCTTGGCCATTGGACGACCCTGACGATGTGGGCAAAGTGAACAACTGGCCGGGGTCTTCTGCACATTACAGCCAATCACGCGCAGCGTAGGGAAAATGCCATGGTGATGTGCCCGGGTCAGGAGTGATTGCGGGAGGGTTGCGTTGCTCTCTCCCACTCCCCAGCGGGCTCTTCCCTGAAACATAATCATATCTCAGATCCACACACACACACACACACACACACACACACACACACACACACACACACACACACACCCTGAAACATAATCATATCTCAGATCGACACGGTTCACACCTCTACAAAACACACAAATCAGGGGAAAACAACTCACGCGCCAAACAGGGAATTCAAGCAGAGAGGGGCATTTGAAATCTGTGCTCCATATCACAAACTCTGGGATATATTTGAAATGTGCTCCAACACATATTGAGAACTCTAGGATGTATTTGAAATGTGTTCCAACATACTGAGAGTTCTTGGATGTGTTTGAAAAGTGTGATTGACAACAGTCCTCTACATCCATCCAGTCAGCATCCTGGACTGGCACGTGTGTTTTTGTAAGATGCCTGACACTCAGTGTTGTGTATGTGTGTGTGTTTGTACAGGACACTCAAGTTGTGTGTGTGTGTGTGCGTGTGTGTGTGTTTGTGTGTGTGTGTGTGTGTGTGTGTGTGTGTGTGTGTGTGTAAGATGCAGGTAGTTCATCAGGCTCCTTTGAGGAGTGGCAGAGGCTTCGAAGTCTATAACACTCTGTAACACTGATAAAGAGGCCAGTAGTGTCCTGTCTGGGGTCAGCCCTCAATCCACACACACACACACACACACACACACACACAACTTGAGTGTCCTGTACAAACACACACACATACACAACACTGAGTGTCAGGCATCTTACACTCTCTCTCTCTCGCTCTCTCTCTCACACACACACACACACACACACAGTCTCTCTCTCTCTCTCTCTATCTCTCTCTCTCACACACACACACACACACACACACACACGCACACACACACATACAGTCTCTCTCTCTCTCACACACACACACACACACACACACACACACACACACACATACAGTCTCTCTCTCTCTCTCACACACACACGCACACACTCAAACACACACACACATACAGTCTCTCTCTCTCTCTCACACACACACACACACACACACACCCCTCAGTGTTTAAGCCGCCTCTCATTGATCAGGAAGTGATGCCAGAGGTTCTCCATTTCTCTCTTCTCCCGAATTAGGATGCTTCTGGATAATGGCCAAGCAGCGATGCCAAAAGTGTGTGTGTCTGTGGCTGTGTGTGTGTGTGTGTGTGTGTGTGTGTGTGTGTATTCATTATTAGGCTACTTTGAATTCAGTTCCACGTCTACATCACTACATTTCGCATAAGTCACAAACCACCAAACCTTGACTTCCATGACAATCCAGAGCTAAAGCAAAGCAAAGCCCCTTCAGTTACCCAGCATGCATCAGACAAGCGTACGCATTCGTATGGTGTGCTCTATGAAGACGCCCGCTCCCTTACTTTCCAGTTCATTGTGTGTGTTGTGTGTGTGTTGTGTGCGTGGTGTGCGTTGTGTGCGTTGTGTGTGTTGTGTGCGTAGTGTGCGTAGTGTGTGTTGTGTTCTCCCCTGCTGCTCTCGGTGAACTCTGATGAAATTCCACTCCTGGCCAGCGCGTAAATGATGATTTATGCTTTAATCAGGGGAGCAAGGGCTGCCTATATAGGGGAGTGGGGCACCTATGGATACAGACTGGCACTCCCCTGTGCCTGTCTGTCTGCTTGTCTGTCTGCATGTCTGTCTGTCTGTCTGCCTGCCTGCCTGAATGTCTATTTCTCTGTCTGCCTGCGCAAATGTCTATTTCTCTACCTGTCTGTCTGCCATACCTGCATGTCTGTCTGTCTGTCTGAATGTTTGTCTGTCTGTCTGCCTGCCTGAATATCTAGTTCTCTGTGTGCCTCTCTGTCTGCCTGTCTCTCTGTTTGTTTATCTGTTTTCTGTTTGTTTATCTGTCTGCTGGAATGACTATTTTTCTGCCTGTCTGTCTGTCTGCCTGCCCGAATGTCTATGTCTCTGCCTGCCTGTCTGCCTGCCCACCTGCCTGTCTGTCTGCGTTGTGTATTTTCCAGGGAAAGGCAGTGTGCACAGGCTTCTCTCCCCTCATGCCCACAGCGCAGGTCACCGCTGAGCATCGCCCACGGGAGTGTGGAGCCCACACGCGCAGCGCTCTACTGCCACCCAGTGGCCGCGCCGCGTCACGCCACCAGCCCCGCACCCAGCAGGCGGCGAACAGACAGACAGACAGACAGACAGACAGACAGACAGACAGACGGCGGCAGTGTCCCTGGGCCGTCTCTGGCCAGAGCGCCGGACTTGGCGGGAGGCAGCAGGGGATCGTAACTCAGACGTCTCCGGCGCTGTCAGGGGAAGATGTCCGCCTCCGTCTGGCCAAGGCCTCCGCTCGCCATAGCGATGCAGGGATGCTCTGCAGCATCAGCACCAGAGGCAGCTCGGCAGCAACATGCAGCTGCTTGATTAGCATTTCAGCAGGGTGATAAACAGCATTAATTTTGAATGCGTAATTCCTGGACGTCAGTCAGTAGGCTCAGGACAGCCGCGCTTATTACAGGGAGACAATTTAATACAGGCACATCAAATATTCAGCAGGGGATTTTTATTAAATAAAGAAATAATTAACATTCATAACACACACACACACACACACACACACACACCATCCACTCTCCCTGTGAAATTAGATTGGGTGATTGCTTTCACTGTCTTTGCATATGGAAATAGTTCTCTGAAAGCCTTGCATCCCAACCATTACCAAGTTAGACAGCAAGCTGAGAACTGTATCAGAAGATCCTTCTGTAGAGACCTTACTGTACATGTATGTGTGTACATTAAGGATGTAATGATTCATAAATCCATTCTTACTAATGTGCTCTTAACCCTTGTTAAATTATTGTTTAATATAAACATGTATCAACAGCTCTTCCTTTCCACATGTATTTATCATGCAGACCAGAAAACTGAAATGCTTTCAATTATGTTTCTATTACCGCGTCATTTCTGAGAGGCCTATGTAATCTCTATTGTTTACCAAGAACTAATATGATAAAAACGACTGCAGCACAGAATATTAAACAGCTTCTAAGTCATCAGAGCGGCTCCGCTATCTGTATAGTAATCAGAGGGCTGTGATAAGTTATCATTCCCCTAGCGTTGTGTTTGAGAGGGCTTATCTGTCCAAACAGTGTGTGGCTGCCAAGGCTTTCAGAGAAAAGCCAAGAGGAATCTGGAGAGAACTCAAAGCCCACATCATACCAGTCATCTCACAAAAACACCCTTTCAGGCCATTCAACAAGTACTGTAGGTGTTGTGTTGTGCTGCAGGCTCAGAAGAGCTCTGTCTGTGTGTGTGTGTGTGTGTGTGTGTGTGTGTGTGTGTGTGTGTGTGTGTGCGCGTGCGTGCGTGCGTGCAGAACAGACAGCAGCAGCAGGACAGACAGCTCTGAACAGCAGCAGTACTATAGGACAGATAACAGCAGCAGTACTATAGGACAGATAACAGCAGCAGTACTATAGGACAGATAACAGCATACTATAGGACAGATAACAGCAGCAGATCTGACAACAGCAGACAGCAGCAGAACAGACAGCAATGTTGTTGTCTTTACTGTGTAGTGTGTGTGTAATGTCTATATGTCTATGTTTATTGTTTGTTTGTTTATATGTTTTATTGTTTGCTTATTGTTTTACTGCCTCCTGCCCAGGAACCATGTAAATTAGTATAGCTAACTCTGGTACAGGAATTGTTCTGTAGGCTACATGGCCCCTGTCAAATAAACGAATAAACTAAACTAAACTAAACAATAGCAGCACAGACAACAGTAACAGACAGACAGCAACAGAGCTGGCAGACAGCAGCAACAAAACAGACAGAAGCAGCAGCAGCAGAACAGAAGCAGCAGACTCAACATATCCACAGCACAGAAACGGTACATACAGTATACCCAGCGCACATACACACACAACGTAGATACAGCACACAGCGCAGATACATACATACAATGTACATACAGCACACACAGAACACACAGCACAGACACACACACACACACAGCAGCAGCACAGATACACAATATATTAAATTAATTTTGTTTAGGTAGACTAAGTTACATTGCCATCCAAAGTGAATTCATGTGATCCTTTGTGCAGTGAACCAGTAGTGACTTTGGCAGGTAACTGTGCAGGCACTGTAGACCAGACCAGGCTTTGCTTGTCCATCCAAAGTGTTTGTGTGTTCATACGCTTTTGTGGAGATAAATAAACAGCTTCATCCGCTGCCCTGAATCTCTCAATCCATCAGTGCAGTCAAACACAACGCAGGTTACACCTGCGGCCCACATTATAAACAGACACGGCCTGCATCAGGCCCACATCCAGCCCACACCCGGCCCGGACTCTTACAGTTTTTTTCAATTGCTTACACACAATTTTTCAAACCGAGTTCTTTTTAACAAAATTTAAGCACACGTATCCAAACGCCACACTCATTTCGCATAATTCCTAGATTATTTGCAAAATGAAACACTTCAGTCAAAACAAACACACTTCAGTCAAAACATACACACTTCAGTCAAAACATACACACTTCAGTCAAAAGATATACACATATTTGTAAAAATGCTATTACAGTTTTTGCCTATTGCTTACACACGTTTTGCAGCATTTGGCTCATTATGTCAAAACTCTACACACAGCTATATAAGACATAGCACTTGGGGATAAACAACTCACATCTATGCCAAAATGAAACACTGCAATCAAAACATAACACTCCTTTCTAAAAACTAAATTCTTGCAACAAAACTAAACACACAAGCACCATTTGAATTATCCTACATATCACCAGTAACACACTGATGTGCTTTACATGAAACACTGCCGTCTTCGTATTTTGTTTTTTAATCTTTTTTGGTCATTTTCTCAGACCTCGTCTTCTGTAAAACTCAAAAGTTGTAATCAATCAAGAGTTTTTACAAAAAACAAACATTCTTACAGAAATAAAGAGAAATAGAAACATCAAATATAGCAACAAAACAAAAGGAAAAAAAACAATTACTGGATCATTTGCTATTGAAAAAAAACCAACATACATATTTCCACCGCCATGCAGAAAATACTGTAATTCCTCAATTGCATTTAGAAATGGGCTGTAAGGGGGCAGGTATACAACTTTTGATATATGAAATTGATATGGTTGTTGAACCCATCTCAGACCAGAGCAGCCCTGATGTCATCTGAGACACATCTCTGCACTGGTCCTTGTCTTTGTCCTTGTCCTCTTCCACGTCCGACAGCTCTCTCTCCTTGTCCTCCTATACTTCTTACTCTCATTGGGTGCCTCTCATTTGGTCTTTTATACACCCTCCCTTCCTTCCTCGATCCTCGTCCTCACTGATCTAGATAAAGAATGATGGGGTGACAACAATGGGATAGTCTATCCAGTGCTAGTTATAGATCAGTGGGAACGCCCCTCGAGGATCAAGCATCGAGGATCGAGGAGAGATGTTGAGAGGCACCCATAGTTCTCAAAATGGCTTACCTGAGGCCTATTTGTAGTGCTAAGGTTCAGACCGATTGGTGTTATGTTTTCTGTGCACGTGTTTTCAGGTGTATAAGTAAGTGCTTGCAATTGCCAGATGAGTTTAGCATTTTGAACAAAGTGTTTTCCCAATGATACCAGGGGATTTTCTTTTTGCACAAAGTGTTTAATGTAAGAAAAAGTGTGTAGTGTTCTGCAAAAAGGGTTTTGCAGAAAGAAAATGTGTGTAGTGTTTCGCAAAAAGTGTTTTGCAGAATTGCAAACAATGTGCAAAGCAGAGAATGTGTTTAAGCTATGGTTACACTGTGTGTAAAGTATAATACAAGAACTTTAGGTATTGAGACTTTGGTGTAAGCATTTGATTTTAGTGTGTAAGCAATAGGCAAAAACTGTAGTTGTCATTTACAGTTTTTTCCAATCGTTTACACACTAAAATCAAGATTAACAGACAGTTAACAATACTTAACACTTAAGAAGCAAAACGCCTGCGCAGAGTAGTACAACAGTAAGCACAAATTCAGCTTCACACTTTTTGCAAAACATTACACACAGTGAATGTCAAAACGTAAAACACATTTTCACACCTTAGACACAGATAAAGATTGTTCCTTGTCATTATAAAGCCCTGGCTTGCCAATGACCACACCAATGAACAAATTGAATAATCACATCCACCAGGTGTGTAAGCACACATGTGCAAAATTGAAAATGCAGCACTCAGGGCGTTCCCACTGATCTATAACTAACACTGGATAGACTATCCCATTGTTTTCGCCCCATCATTTTTTATGTCGATCAGTGAGGATCGAGGCCAGAGGAGCGAGGGAGGACGTATAAAAGCCCAAATGAGAGGCACCCATAGCCTGTGATGTGGTGAACTCTTATGGCCTGATCCAGCTAGACAGAGAGATGATTAGAGTATTATGTATTGTTGTTACTTGTTTGTATTGTTGCTTTAGTTTTACTTCAGTGACTGTAAGTGTACAGTACTTTTTGTTTGTGTACAGATTTTTATTTTTCTACACTTTACAGTAGCAAGAACTATAATTTTGGCATTTTCTGTTGATTGACTTGTCACTGTAACTGAACATATGGTTCAGTGAAAGAAAGAAATATTGTCTGCAGCATCAGTTTTGTGCATTGCTTGATGAGGGTTCATCAAAATATTTTTGTCATCTAAATTATCCTAATGCTCTCAAACAATATGTCTGAATAAGATCCATATATTGGAAGAGGGTTTTTACAGATGTGTTTTGAATTTATTGTGTTGGTGTGTATAAGATAGCGACAGTGTGGAATCATTCAAAGAATGTGTTAGTGATATGAGAACAGTATAAGGTTTTATCAATGTGTTTATTGTTTTGACAGAAATATTTCATTTTGCTAACAATCTGTTATGTTCTGCTGATTGGGTGTTGTGTTTGGTTAATTGTGTGATATGTTTAGACAAAAAGAGCCCCGTTTTCAAAATTGTGTGTAAACGATTGGAAAAAACTGTAACAAACACAGTCCTCAATGATCAGACACTATTGCAGCCAGTTTCACACTGCAGTGATAAATGCAAAACGCATTTGTAAAAAGAAAAATGAGGAAATAGCATGTGCTATATTTTTGCCCAGACATTGTTATGTAAGGGATCATTTAGATGTCCAAAAAATAGTGACAAACCCACTACATTCTTCATGATTAGTTCGACATAGGGAAAGTGTACATAAATAGGTCTATAAACTTGCACTTGCACTGTACAACACTGAAGACTGCTGTAGACTGAATATTTCTATAAGTATTTCTGTCAATACTTACAGTATTTCTAACCATAATCAGTTACAGTAATTAACCAACAATGAAATTAATTGAACAAATAAAATCTGTAGACAAACAAAAACTACTGCATAAAGTACATACACTTTGACTCTGAAGAGCAACTACTGCAAAAGCAACAAGACTGTATAGCACACCTGAGTGATGCGTTTTCAATTTTGCTCATGTGTGCTTACACACCTGGTGGATGTGATGATCCAATTTGTTCATTAGTGTAGTCATTGGCAATCCGGGGCTTTGTAATGACAAGGAAGTAGCCTCACAATCCTTATCTGTGTCTAAGGTGTGGAAATGTGTGTAGAGTTTTACAAATCACTGTGTGTAATGTTTTGCAAAAAGGGTGAAGCAGATATTGTGTGTAATGTTGTGCAAATCTGTGGAGGTGTTTTGCTCCTTGGAGTAAAATTTTGCTAATTGTGTGAAAAAAAATATTTTAGTGTGTAAACAATCGTAAAAAACTGTAAGTGCTTCCGCAGCCCAGGATTGGCCCGGTCCAGTCTGACATGCCAACACATTCAGAAAAAGCACATATTTAACAGATACAACAATAGCATATTTGCTTATAATATTTGACAGTATATCTAACAGATAACGATGGAATTTGTACATAAACTGATAAACGCCATTCACAGAAATATGTCCTTGGGTCGTTTTAAGTGGTGAAGGAGTAAGCCACGGAAGAATATGTAATTGCTACTATCACCACTAGAGGGGGTGGGTGGGGGGGGGGGGGGTCTAACCTATATTAGGGCGCTATAAACCACTGTAGTCAGAGATGTTCTTATCAGACAGCTGCTTTAATAACATTTTCCTGAGTGTGGAATACAAACATTAAATGCCTGCATTGCTTTATAACCCTACATAGCACTCAGTCCTTGAGGCAGAAAAGTTGGTACCATCTGAGGGGAATAAATCTCATGGTGATGAAATTCAGAATTATTGAGAATGACTTCATAAATTTGTTGAAAACCCATGCTATTTTCCAGAAATGTTCAATGCTATAGATTACAAATCATATTTGAACAACCTTCTCTGAAATCTTCCAGCATATATGTGTACTTTAGAGTTTGTAAGCACTATTGAAGTGGAGATTTCTGGTCTAGAGTTGTGAAAATGGGTTGTTGTTTTCTTTTAGGGTTTTTCTTTTTTGTTATGTTGCCAGTATTTTAATGTATTCAAAATACCCACTATGTTACAGCATTTCTGTACTTCAAATGTATGCAAACGATTGTGTATTTCAGTAGATTTACATAGGCCTATATGATTTCAGAAAAGTTGCAATACAAAAAAGTATTGGCTGAATGTAAATAATCTGTGGAAGTTGTGTGGGGAGATACATATATATATATACTACCTATCTATCTAATTTGTTAACAAAGTAATATTTGTCACATTCCTAAAAAATAATGGCACAAGTCAAGGCACTAAATCAGTGTGTGGATGAATGTTTTATAAACCACTTCCTAATAGGCTATTTGAGTCGCAAATAGCCTAGTTAGTCTAAGTAAGGATATAATGAGACTTATTCCCCTTGAATGGTAGGCTACCAATTGACCAAAACTGTGCAAGAACCTTAAGAGTTAGTAATTTTGACGTAATACATCGCCTGCTATTTGTGAATACATGACTCGTCAAAAAAAAAAAAAAAAGATTCCGTTTTCTTGGATTTTTTTTGTTAATTTCTCTGAGTGCGTAATTATGTTACGTCTGACGCCCTGACGTCAGAGCGGGAAGACGTTGCGCCATTTTGAAAGTGCAGTGAGTAGGCTAGTCCTGATTGCAGAGTTAGAAAGTTTTGCTATTTCCCCACTGATGAAAAGTGGCGAGTACTATTGAGCGAAATACTAAAGAAAGGTTATTCATTGGGTTGACACGCAGTGCAGTTACTTAGTTTACTAGACTTTTCTTGTGGACATTTTTACTCCACCAACCTCGGCAGATTGGCACAGCAAGCGCTGAAACTCAAGACTGACATTCCCTCTCAGCATGGCAGGTAATGTTAACGTTAGCCCAATGTTCCAAGGATCTAGCTAACCTAGCTTGTTAGCATAGCTGCTGCAGAAATAATGTAAATTGACTAACTACCGACGTTAACTACGTTGCTTGTGTAGATCTAGAAAAAATAGTAACGTTAAAGACAGTGTGACGAGATGTTTATTGCATACGCGTTCCATTCAATTGGGAATTTAGTTCCACATCTGTAACGTTGGTGCTGTTGCAGAAGCAAGCAAGCTAAAGGAGGCTAGCAAGCTATGGTGGCTACCGACTACCTAGCTAGAGAGGAAATCTCTTGTGTCAGGTCCCGAGATCACATCCATAAAGCAATACCCGCTCCTTTAGGTAGCTTTGTTTGGACCTGTTTACTATTGCTGCTGAGTTAACAGTTATGACATGGACCTATCTTAGCTAACTAATTTGCTAGCTAGTTCGCTCACTAGCCAGCTTGCTGATTTCAATTGAGGTTGACTAGCTAACGTTAGCTAGGCGGTGGTGCTGTACTGGGAAGTCTGGTGTGTCAGATCGTCTGGTAGCCTGCTAACCAACTTTGATGCTGTTAATTGTTTTGTATACACGTGCTAATACATCTATTAGGTCGCAGAAACGTTGTAACATCGACTGGTAGCATTGTAGCGATTAGCTAAGTATGTTAGTTCATTCAATACATTGTAGCGCCAACGTTATTTCGCAAATAATATCAAAGAGGTAGCCAGTGTTGTTGCATTGTGTATCCTTATATTGTCAGCCTTTAAGTTGTTATTTTAGTGCATGCACGGATCCATAAATGTGCTGTACAGACTACCAGGTTTAGGGACATGCTCAGACGGGAACTGTTGTGGGTGATGGAATCAGTCTCTCACATTATCTGAGTTTGGTGTTCAGGTTTCAGATCTCTAAGCGAACGTTTCTATCTAGTGCTGTAACTAATGTCATCATTTATTGACGAGTTATTATAAAAATAGTTATTCTTCATGACATTGGACGGCGTCGTTATCTGTTTGTACCACTATCATTAGACCAGTGGTTCTCCATTTGTTTTGTAGTCATTACCTCTAGATAAGCAGGTTGGTGTTTCCAACCCCTCACTCCACCTGCATGATTCCTGCACCTTTTCGCCCACAGAATAATACATTACATTTAAGCATTCCTTTAGCTTTACTGCAGTGTTTTTAGATTAGATTAGATTAGATCACATTTTAGATTGGTGTCCTGAGTTGGAGGAACATTACCATAGCCATCAGCATGGTCCAACTATCACAGATGTAGGACGATATGATTATGTTTATAGCAGCTATTTTTGACCATAAAACAACAGTGCACAGTGTTCCTATGGGTCATGGAATTTCTGGAATTTCATTTTGGTGTGTCTTGTGGAATGTTAATTTCAGACTTGGGAAAAGTCAGATCAGGGAATTTTGTTGCAGCAGTTTAAAATGTACTTTCCGAAATACAATTAATTATGAATACAAATATTTCAATGCAGACCTGGTGTGTATTAGCTTGACTGCCTCCTTGAGAATCCCAGCTTTGTGTATTCAATTCAATAATTCATATATCTCCTGCAAAAGTTACGGAATGCTATGAAATGTTACATTTGACTTCGAGTGGGAACCCTGAGAGCACCACTAATGGCTCTGCACAGCAGTGCAGCACCGTGTTCTCAGGGGCCGTCACGTCATCGCATTATTAGCCCACAAATACGGCAATACAGTTTTATTTTATGTTATCTGTTATTTATATTTGTGTGCAACTGTGTGTGGCTGTGCAAATTGTCCCCCTGGGATGCATTTAAGTCTTTTGAATTTATTTGAATTACAAAGTCTCTTGATATTACTACCGCCAATTCTCTGATGCTTTTTATCTGATGCCAGACTGGCATTGTATAGACTGAGGTATATAGATATACTAGGTATATATAGATATAGGTATTGAACACAATAGATAATTAAAAAAAAACTGATGGTTTAATGAATAATTCAAATGTTAGTTTTCACACAATTGATGAACAAATGACTCCCACAAATGATCTGGTAACCCCCTCGGTGGAGAGCCTTTGATGTAGAGCTTCTTATGACTCATTTGAGCAGCTCGCCGGGGCACTGTTGGTTGGCCTGTGCGTGGTAATGCTCCGTTAGACGTGTGGACCCAGCAGCAGATGATGTTTGTGTGTGGTAACGCTCTGCAGGTTCCCAGTGGCTGATGTGTGTGTGTGTGTGTGTGTGTGTGTGTGTGTGTGTGTGTGTGTGTGTGTGTGTGTGTGTGTGTGTGTGTGTGTGTGTGTGTGTGTGTGTGTGTGTGGGTGTGTGTGGGTGTGTGTGTGTGTGGGTGTGTGTGTGTGGGTGTGTGTGTGGGTGTGTGTGTGTTCGTTCTGCAGGTGCTGGTGACGGGGACGATGAGGTCCAGTGGTGCTTCTCCCAGGTCAAGGGGGCCTTTGATGACGACATCGCTGAGGGTAAGTGTTGTCTTTACGTACCCGTGCTGTTTGCCCTGTACGGGCTGCTGTGGGCATTTGCCCCCAGGGAGGGCAGAGCTCTGGGTAGGTGTGTGGTCATGGGGTATCAACAGGGGGCAAATGACCGGTCCCCCACCTGAGATGGGACGCAGTGAGTATATAGCTATACAACGGTCACTGTGTTCTACTCTGCAGTCACCGTGTGAACCTGCTTTACAAAGGAAGTGAAGTCACTGTGTTAACCTCTGTGGTCGCCTTGTTAACCTCCACTGCCAATTGGAGTACGGTCACTGTTAAAGGAACACTTCACCGTTTTTTCATATTAAACTACGTTATTCCTTTAACTAAGACGAGTTGATGCATACCTCTCGAGTTTCGATGCGTGCACTCACTGGCCCTGGCACGCGATGCTACTTTGATAGCACTTAGCTAGCACAGTTCATTCATTAGGATCCAAACAGAGATGAAGTTAGAAGCGACCAAATACCTCCATGTTTTTCCTATTAAAATACATTCATACGAGTGGTAGTGGTCACACGACCAAATATGGTGAGACAAAATAAAACGTGGTGCACTGAAAAAAAGTGTTCCTTTAACATTACAGCACTGGGGGTGGCTCTTCTCATTAGATGGGACACAGAGGGTGGACTGAGTGAGGCTGTTGTACAAGTTATTATGCTGTTTTATTTTTATGCTTTGGCAACACTGTACCTAAACTGTGCAAAACAAAGCAACGTTGAATTGAAGAGACAGAGAGATGTGGATTTGTTGGACAGTGAATACATGCAGTTGGTACTATAAGAGCAGGGTCTCCTTCCTCCTTTAAACACACACACACACACACACACACACACACACACACACACACACACACAGAGAGCCCCTTCTGTGGTCCGTTGTGCCTCTATCTCATTGGGTAATCTAACTGAGCACATTTGTGCTTGACAACATGGCCTTCTCTGTGGCACTTTGTAATGTATTTAGAGAATAGAGATCCAACCCTAGTGAACCCATGTGCCATCTGATCGTTGGCCATTTGACAAAAGCAGAAGCCTAGGTATTGTAATATGTCACTTCATACTTCATGCTCCTCATGTAGCTGTTGGTTGGTTGTGGGCGTGTTCATGAAAGCTTTGTGTGCTTCCTGCTTCCTGTTGCAGCTGACATCATTTCCACTGTGGAGTTCAGCCACTCAGGAGAGCTGCTGGCCACCGGGGACAAAGGAGGACGCGTGGTCATCTTCCAGCAGGACCCGGAGGTGAGGGCTTGCGTCATGGACACACACAC
>NC_085001.1:4301543-4316543 GCF_963854185.1 Sardina pilchardus | reverse complement strand
TCTAGTACTATTTCCTTGTTTTTGTTGTTTAGTCAAGATGAGCTTAAGTTTTAAAAAACATTCTGCTGCTTTTGTATCCAAGCCAAGCCAAAGCAATTTGTCATGCACAAATAGATAAAGCATATTTAGTTTAATTTGCTCTTGCAATATTATTGCAACAGATGCTTGAAACCGCACTGTAGCTTCCTTATTTGAAATGCACCACAACTTGAAATGCGCCGCCACTTCCATCTCAACTGTGTGGAAACGGGGCAGCTCAGGCCACAGCAATGGGATTTTTTGTGATCAACATTTTTATTATTTTTCAAATTAGGTTGGGGGGTGTGTTGTTGAATTGAGAAAAAATACTGAAGATAATTAAAAAAAAAAGAGAGAGAGAGTGTCAAGATAAATACATATATACACCATACATAAAGCAACAAAAACATGTTCGGCAGGTAGAGTTCATAACAATGGTTGCCCAGCTGCTGTCCCTGGTCCCAAGAGATTATTCTAGATGAGAAAGAGTTCCAAGCTGGTACAGTCTCTGGTCATGATTGGAACCTCCTTAGAACCTCCCTAGAACCTCCTTAGAACCTCCTCCCCCTGCTAATCGGCTGCCTGCTGCCCTGTGTGTCCCTCCCAGGTGCCCATATTTCAGCCCATGGACCTGATGGTGGAGGCGAGTCCACGCCGCGTCTTTGCCAACGCACACACCTACCACATCAACTCCATCTCCGTCAACAGCGACAACGAGACCTACCTGTCCGCCGACGACCTGCGCATCAACCTGTGGCACCTCGAGATCACCGATCGCAGCTTCAGTATCCTGCCTGTGTGTGTGTGTGTGTGTGTGTGTGTGTGTGTGTGTGTGAGAGAGAGAGAGAGAGAGAGAGAGAGAGAGAGAGACTGGGTATCAGACAGGGCTTTTATTCTATGGTGTATGTGAAGAACCCAAGAACGATAGCTATAACCATAATGATAAAAGTGTCCACACTAACCAACGATTAGGAAAGTCTCTCCTCGTGTTAATGAATGTCATGGCTAAAATGTGATGGGTTCCTGTTGGCTGTTGGCTTTTTATCGTTCTCAAAATCAGCCTGAAAGTGATCCCCCAACGATATCTTTCTTCATAATGTTATTGTTATAGTTTATGTGTGAACGTCGTCATTCATATTAACGAGGGCGATATTTGTAGTTATATTCATAGTCCTTCAGTCGAAAAAAGAACTGGCACATCAATGTTGCCCATGCATAGTTTAATCCACCCAGTGAGGAGTGCTACTGTAGTTATATTTACAGTTATCATTCTTGGTGGGAACGGCCCCTTACTGTTAACCCTTAAGAGTGTACCGTCACACCGGTGTGTTTGGAGTGTTGGAAAATTAACATTCTAAAGAATGTCTGGGTTCATTGAATTCAACATAGAATTTTAGAATGTTGAATTGTTGCGGAATGGAATCTTGTGTTAGAATGTTCAAAACCCACCCTTTTAAAGATGTGACATTGAATCTGGCTCGGCTGTCCCCCAGAGAGGGTCAGGCCTCTGCAGTGGGTTGCACCAGCTGAACGTAAGGTCAATCGTAAGTTTAGGTGCAAGTTGTGTCTTAAACCTTACATTCAAACTAACTAGTTTTAAACTAGCGCTGCATTCTTTTTCTGTTGCACCATTGCTAGTTAAGTTACGCCGTAGTTAGTAGCTACTAAATCAAAATATTGTCGCATAGAATGATGTTTTTACCATTGACAACCAATCACTAATGAAGGAAGCGTCACAGATTCACAGCACTTGCGTTGAAAACGTAACGTTCGCGGTAACGTTACGTTGTATGATCATAGAGACAGTAAGATAAAGCAAGCCGCATTTAAGTTTGACGTCCCACAATTACTTTGTTGTATGGAATAAAATAACACTGTATTTTTAAATAACAGACTTATTTTGTTGAATGTGCTTTGGGAATATTTCAGCTACCACTGTTGGCCTAAGGTAACGGTAATTCTCTCTAATATGACTAAAAAAGAATAACAGCTCAGTCAACAGCAATGAAATGTGTGCTATGTGTGGTAACGTTAACGATAGGTAGGCTAGGCTAGGTTAGTTGTTGTACGCTAGGTCCACCTACGATTTCCAGTGAAAACATGATTCACACACTGCTCAAGTAAATGGGCTTGGGCAGCTTCAGGGCCGGTCCCGGGCCAGTCCTGGGCCAGTCCTCATGACTGATGGCTCAGCAGATGTTATGTGAGCCTTGACCTTTGACCCTTAAGACATTGTGGACATCAAGCCGGCCAACATGGAGGAGCTGACGGAGGTGATCACGGCGGCGGAGTTCCACCCCCACCAGTGCAACACCTTCGTCTACAGCAGCAGCAAGGGCACCATCCGCCTGTGTGACATGCGCGCCTCCGCGCTCTGCGACCAGCACTCCAAACGTGAGTGGCGCCCCCTCCAGGCCTGGGGGACTCCTGCACTGGACTTGACTGAAACATTCTGTAATGTTTGCTGTTGTTTTAAGTATGAGCATGTATGTCTACTCTTTTTGATTCTGTGAGGGGAAATTTGGTCTCTGCTTTCATCCCAATCTGTGAATTAGTGAAACACACACAGCGCACAGTGAACACACACACACACACACTAACCCGGAGCAGTGAAACACACACAGCGTACAGTGAACACACACACTAACCCGGAGCAGTGAAACACACACAGCGCACAGTGAACACACACACTAACCCGGAGCAGTGAAACACACACAGCGTACAGTGAACACACACACTAACCCGGAGCAGTGAAACACACACAGCGCACAGTGAACACACACACTAACCCGGAGCAGTGAAACACACACAGCGCACCGTGAGGTGAAGCAGTGAGCTGACTGCCACAGCGGCGCTTGGGGACCCTTCAGTTACCAGCCCAAATCCCTAACCAGTAGGCCACGGCTGCCCCAAGTAGCGCCCCCTCTAGGCCTGGGTGGCTACTGCACTGAGAGTTGGCCATTCTGTAACGTTTTGTATTGTTTGTGTGTGTGTGTGTGTGTGTTCGTAGTGTTTGAGGAGCAGGAGGACCCCAGCCGGCGGTCGTTCTTCTCCGAGATCATCTCCTCCATCTCGGACGTCAAGTTCAGCCACAGTGGCCGCTACATGATGACCCGAGACTACCTGTCCGTCAAGATCTGGGACCTCAACATGGAGAGCCGGCCGGTTGAGACCTACCAGGTGTGTGTGTGCTGTTAGATTTATTCTGTGATTTTGGGGTGTGTGTGTGCTGTTAGATTTATTCTGTGATTTTGGGGTGTGTTATGGGGTGTGATATTTATTACAAAATATGACATGAGGCACTTGCTTGTGTAAACCTCATAGTATGTAGACAATGTGGCAATGACGGCATTTCTCCTCTAGAGGGAGCCGCTGAGTAGTGAAACACATGGTACCACCCTCAGCAGTGGCAATGCATATGGGGGTCTTGATGAAAAGTGAAAAGATTATCTTTCCTAATCTTACTCATTGGGTGCAGAATAGCCTGATTGTCGATTTCACTGTGTGTTATTGTTGCTTTGTTTTTATTAGGCCATTGATTAAATTGACATTGTTTTGTTGTTGCTTAACATTCCATAGTTATTGTTATTATATGGTTGTTTGAACGACTTTTAAGGTTTATTTACATTCACCCATATATTTGTTGTTTTTCATTAGGTTTGCTTGATTTGATATTGTTTATTGTTTATATTGCTATTCTCTCTACTATACACGGTTTTAATGGTAACAACATAAACAACTATTATAGTTTGACCAACTTTTGGATTTGTTCACTGCTAAATTAATTGTTGTATTGTTTTTGTTTGTATGTCGCTTCGGACAAAGGCGTCTGCTAAGTAGCATAACCATAACCATATTATGTAAGGTCTACTCTATCCATGGGTTTTTTCCGATTACTGAGGAACAATTTAATGTTTATATCAAATTCTGAATAGTTCCATTTGGTTGCCGTAACGTGGTGTTTTGTGTGTGCAGGTGCACGAGTACCTGAGGAGTAAGCTGTGCTCGCTCTATGAGAACGACTGCATCTTCGACAAGTTCGAGTGCTGCTGGAGTGGAGACGACAGGTGAGTCTGGGGTTACGTCACCACCACAAGCACTAAACTACATTTCCCATCATGCCAAGCAGCACCACAAGCACTAAACTACATTTCCCATCAAGCCAAGCAGCACCACAAGCACTAAACTACATTTCCCATCAAGCCAAGCAGCACCACAAGCACTAAACTACATTTCCCATCAAACTAAGCAGCACCACAAGCACTAAACTACTTTTCCCATCTAAACTACATTTGCCCTGGCCATGAAATAAAAAAAAAAGGTGCTGTCATTAAATCGCAAAATGGATCCTCATTCTAATTTGGTTAATTAGTGAACTGCAGAGTCCAGAGACTCTGACGTCTGTCTGTGAGCCCACTTGGTATTCGTATTCGTAGCGACACGTAAAATCCATTTTAGAAGACTGGTTTATTTTTTTCATACGTACGCCCCACTGGTCACGTCTGGTGTAGCTACTTCCATTGATTACAGTGATTATTAACTGCTGCAGCATACGCGTCGCCAACGTAACGCTTCAGTTACGCGCCTGGTGTAGCTCCCCTGTGAGTGTGTGAAAATGTCATGTCTGATCTGATTGGCTGTTTCTCTCTTTTCGCCTGATCTGATCTGATCTGATTGGCCCTTTTCCCCTGTCGCAGTGTGGTGATGACCGGCTCCTACAACAACTTCTTCCGGATGTTTGAGCGCGGCGGTCGCCAGGACGTGACCTTGGAGGCCTCGCGCGAGGTCAGCCAGCCGCTGATGGCGCTCAAGCCGCGCCGCGTGTGTGCCGGCGGGAAGCGCCGCAAGGACGAGGTGGGCGTCGACAGTCTGGACTTCAGCAGGAAGATCCTGCACACCACGTGGCATCCCCATGACAACATCATCGCCGTAGCGACCACTAACAACCTGTACATTTTCCAGGACAAATGTTAACTAGCATTAATAACTACTTCTTTTGATACTAAACCAGTTTTATAAGGATTGCAGTATATTCAGGACCAGGCCAAACCAAAGGCAAACCAAACACCGCCCCTCCCCCCCCCCCAATTCATTTCTACTGTAAGCCACTACTCTGCGTTTTTTTTAAACACTCCAACCTCAGAGGCATTCCATTGGTTCATCTGTATGTGCATTTTACTGTTTTTGATGTACATTGTTTTTTAATGTCCTACAGATTTTATTTTATTACTTTATTGTTTTTTTTTTTGTTTGTTTGTTTTTTTTTTTTTGTCCTTATGATAAATTTCTTTTGTCTCTCGTTTTGACCCACTCTGCTGAAGCACCCGGAGATGACTGCCCTGATTGGCAGTGGTGCTCAACCCATCCTGTGGCCCGAGCTACGAGGACTTGCTCTGTGTGTGTGTGTGTGTGTCTCCTAGCTGTGTGCGCTTCGCAGTCGTCGTGGCGATACGAGGCTGTGGAGGAGGAGAGACCAGCTCGGGAGCATCAGCACAGCCCTCTCTACGTAGAGACCAGAGAGTGACCGGAGAGTGACCGGCATGGACAGAGCCTTGCGTCGGCCCACTGAAGGATCGGCAGACCAGCACAGTCACAGCAGCCCTTGATGATTGCACCCACCCACCCCCCCCCCCCACACACACACACACACACACACACACACACACACACACACACACAGTTACGCTCAGAAATGGAGGCTTTAGTCATCCTGCACTCTTCTGATGTTTCTCTGTGTGTGTTGCCACACACACACACACACACACCTTCTGTATGTTGATCACTGCAGGCATGTTTTACTGTAATTTCTGGAGGTAAAACGTTAATGGTTTCTCACGATCTTGGGTAACAGTGTTTCCTTTTTGTTTGTTTGTTTTGTGTGTATTTTCATATTTGATTTATTTCAATGTGAGTTTTTTTTGTATTAGAATGTTTTTGTGTGTTTTTTTTTAGTTTTTTTTTTTTTTTTTTAAAGAGCTGTTTGTATGAGAGGATAATCACTATAGTTAGATTTATTTTTCTACAGAATTAAATGAGGGTGATCTGATCCTGCAGTCCTGGGCCTGTGACTGTCCTGTGTGATCCTCCCTCTCTGCTGGTTCTGAGATGGCCAACTGTATCTGTCCTGCGTAGCGACATCCTGCATTGATCTTAAGCACTGTCTGCTGGTTGTGGGTTGGCCCACTATCTGTCCTGCGTAGTGACGTCCTGCGTTCTCTTCCGCATTGTCTGCTGGTTCTGAGAGGGTCGACTGTAGCTGTCCTGCGTAGTGATGTCCTGCGTTATCTTTAGCACTGTCTGCTGGTTGTAAGATGGCTCACTGTAATGTTCCTGCGTCATCTACAGCTCTGTGTCTGTCAGCTGGTTCCGCCTGATTGTTTTGTAGGCGAAGTGATTGGGGGGTGCGGAAACAGAACTGTGATTGTGGATGAGGATTGGCTCCTCAGGCAGCCACTGATTGGACCCTGTCCAATCTACAGTCGGCTCTTGTGTGGCTCTGCCGTGTCATTGGCTAGGGCTGCAGGAAGTGCGATCCAAAGACTACTGAGCTGTGTCTGCTGTTTCACTGCAGGTCCCGTGGGGTAACAGGCAGCCCACCTACCCCCCGGCTGCAGGGCTTCTTGCAAGTCCTGTGGGGTAACAGGCAGCCCACCTACCCCCCGGCTGCAGGGGTTCTTGTAGGTCCTGTGGGGTAATGGGCAGCCCACCTACCCCCGGCTGCTGGGGTTCTTGTAGGTCCTGTGGGGTAACAAACCCTTTCAGCTGATAGCCACTGAAATAGGGCCGCTGTTTTGCTTGAGTTATATTCAGATTGGCTTTGTACGAGAGTGTGTGTGTGCGTGTTAGTGTACATGCATAGGTGTGCAGGCCCTTCTTATTCGGGTAGACCCACTGGTCGTAGAGCACTGGGGTTGGCTGTGTGTGTGTGTGTGTGTGTGTGTGAGAGAGTCCGTCTCATCCTCGGTGCAGACCTGCTGGTGTTTTCCCTTCCTCTCCTCTCGGCAAGATGGCGCTCCATATCCATGTCCATGCATCAGTGAGGGGTCCGTGTGTAGGCTTTCCTGAGTAGCCTGAGACAGCCAGAGCTCATGGAGTCGCCATCTCTATGGCCACTGGAGTAGAGATGTTCCTCTCTTCCCGCTCATCTGTATTATAGTAGAGATGGTCCTATCTGACTGATTCTGTCTGTCTGTGTGGACAGCGAAGCTCTTGGACTGGTTTCTTTTGACAACAGAAGTAGATATTTCTATCTGACTGGTTCTGTCTGTGTGGACAAAGATGTTCTTCTCGGACTGATTTCCTTTGACTCTTCCCACTACAGAAGTAGAGGTGTTCCTACCCGACTGATTCTCTAGGCGGACAGAGATGTTCTTGGACTGATTCTGATTCTTTTGACCACAGAAGTTGAGATGTTCCTCTCCAACTGTCTAACCAGAGCAAGAGGCTCTGTGAGCCATCGTCCTGTTTGAGCAAAAGACGTTCCTCTCTTAGCGAAGGTCCTCCTCTCAAACTCATCAGGCACGTTTCTCCAATGATCCAGATAACGTTTCGGAGACCTGGCTTTCCGAAGCTGGTTCTGCGTTCAGTCATCTCCATGCCAACGGAGGTCGGGTCTCCATGGCTCCCAGGCTCCGTCCTCTGCTGTGCTGGAGGGAACAGGAAGTTGAGGCCCATCTGAAGGATCCAGGCTGAAGGCTTTGCAAAACTCCTCTTGCATGCAGTAGCTCTCTGAGATGCACTGCCAAGCATGTTGAGGCATTATTCTTCTGTATTTAGACTTAATGCACTTACCTCTGTCCTGCTTGGAGAGACTGTGTGGTCTGCGTAGACAAGCAAGTGTTGAATGGGGCGCCTGATGGCAAATATCTCTATGCAGGGCAGAAAGTGAGCATGTTAAATTCAGTGGAGGTGTGTGTGTATGTGTCAGTGTGTGTGTGTGTGTGTGTGTCCGTCAATGTGTGAAGGTGTGTGTGTGTGTGTGTGTGTGTGTGTGTGTGGTGTGTGTGTACAGGTGTGTGTCCTGTGGCTGAAAAGAGGCGAAGTAAGATGGCTGTGTGGTGTTTTGATTTAAGATCAATACTCAAGGCTGTGTGTTTGGCCACTGCTCGTCCTGGAGGGCTTCCTGCAGGGAGAACATGAATTAGTCAGACTCTTATGTAACAATGAAAGACTTCAAAACCAAATAAACTTCATCAATCAATCAGCTGTGCAGCTTGTGTATGTGTGTGTGTGTGTGTGTGTTTGTGGTTTTGGAAGTGTGTCAGTTACAGCTGCCTGAATCAGACGGCTACACATGGATCCCCTGCTCAATGTTGCTGTGGATTATGGTCTGGTAACCAGGCTCCTGCTCAGGTCCACCAATCGGAAGCCACTGTTAGTGCCACTCCGAGTCCAAAGAAGCCTTGTGTTCACAACAATGGTACCGCAGGTGCTTACGATTGGTTGCGAAGGCTGAGCAGCCACTTGAGATTAATCCAGGTCAATCTGGCCCTGTCCGACTCCAAGGATAGACTTCCCCCTGATGTAATATGGTGTACCCGTAGACCGTTCACAGTCACTGAGGGAAATGCAGTGATCGATTTGTTCTGTACTTGTTTAGGGAAGAGATCCGTCTTTATTCCATCTGACTGCCTTCAGTACACATCTTGGGAAGCTGTGACATTAGGGAAAATCTTTATGTAGTTATTTAATCAGTTTGTTTCATAGTAATTCTCTTTAAAAAAAAAACAACAACAACAACAACAACAGAAACAAGTTATTTGAGAGTAATCACTGTGCAATGCAGTTGAGGCAGCAACAGCAGGGAGATTCATATGATGATGATCACCAGACCTCCAGCTATCACATACTGTAGATGAAGGGGTGCCTGACATTCTTCTAGGAGCGGCAACAGCCAGAGTAAGCAACAATGTGAATGATTTTTGTATGTTCTTCAGTGGGTCACAAAGCAGTGGTGTGTGTGTGTGTGTGTGTGTGTGTGTGTGTTTTCCCTGTGTTAATGTTCTGTGCACTGCTCTATGGCCCTTGTTGATGGCCATAGTGAAGGAACAAGGATTGCCCATGATTAATTTATTTATTTTCCTGCAATTTGCTTCTATTATCTTCAGTTTACTGCATGTGTGAAACTTGCATGACATTGATACATATATCAAAAGTAGCCTTAAACATTGCACAGGGTCAATGATGTAGGCCTACAAATATCCTTACAGCTACACACACACATTTAAGATCATAAACATTCATAAAACCTTTTTGAATGCTTGTTTTCATTCGGCCAAAAGGTTGCCCAAGTGATGACGTTTCAGTTCAGGTGGGGCCACGAGCGGGGAGGGGGATGTTGGCCCCGCGCGCGCGCTCCCGTGCCGGAATATGCGCGTCATGCTGAGTGACTGCTGACTGGCGAGGCAACATGTCCACCACAGCCGCTGCTCAGCAAAACAACAACGAGGAACCAGGACTTAACGGTAAGAAAACTGGGCTTGTAGCTGTTGGATATTCGGTAGCACCTAAATGTTTTACAAAGAGAACCGCCGTTTTATGCAGTGTATTTACCGATATTATGTAACATCTATTGTTTCATTTCGCTCAGGGGTTGGAATTTCCTCCTTTCTCGCAGGGAGGGGTTGAGGGCGTTCATTTTGGTTCGTCACTTTAAAGCTACCAATAAGATGTCGTAGGCAATGCATTGTATTGGGCCATATGTGATTGACTGAGAGCAAACCAATGAGAACCTCGTATGAATGTTAGCGTGCTGTCGGGGCGGTACCTTATGATATCAAAACAAGGCAAGAAAAGAACTGGGGTAAAATGGAGACGGGGGCGGGGTGGGAGACGCGAAGAACTAGGCAACTGTTACAGATCTGAATTTGCCTGTGATATGCAGTACCAGGCTCTCTGTAACTTACCAATATGATATCAGTTAGCCTACGATTCCCCTGAGTTCAGTTACTTTGAGTATTTTACTGTTCTACTTTAGTTTAGTGGTCTACTTGCGCTGTAAAAGACTATGCGCACTCGTAACAAAGACATCTGTCTGCGCAGTGTTGTGTCCGTCCTAACGAACTGTTCTGATGCCACGTAGGGTAAAGTCTCAAAATATTAAGTCGAGAGGCTTTTGCCTTTAAATGGCCTCCAATACGGAGCAGCTCAATGCGACTGTTGTTATCTGAAGTAACTTCTCGAGAACCTCGAGAACATTTTGTCCTCAGCATGTTTACAATGTCTTCAGTGCCTCATAGTGTACAACGTGCGTGCTATCTGCCCCCTCTAACTTTGAGTAGGCTAGTTATGGGCCCAATCCCAATGTCAGCCCTAAAGACTAAGAACTAAAGACTCACAGACTTAATTGATCTCAGGTGCTAAGTGAGTGAGTGTGTGAGGCCACATAGGCTCAGATAGGTATTTGGGATTGGGACAGCACTTCACGAGATCACATGTACCTTGGCGATGTTTACTAACAAAGACGTTGCTAACATTTGCACCATGCACGTGTGTCGTGCGTGCTGTTGTTTACCTTCATTTCCGGATTTTTCTATGATCTCCGCGGTAAACGTCACAACACTTTGAACTGTGGGTAATTCCCTTAGGTTAAGTCTGCACCGATGCAGACTCACGGAAAGGGCTCGGTAAGTCTGTACTCAAACCCTCCCGCCCGTTGTAATTCGACATTGGGACAGCCCTAAACCCTTACGAATTTCGCGAGAACGCGCACCAAAGTCCGTGAGTTCGTGAGTCCGGACATTGGGATTGGGCCATGCAGTTTCCCCGATTTGTAGGCGAATTCCCCCAAACTGTAAGCGTCCACACACCCCTGCAGCCCATCCACACACCCCTGCACCCCTACTCACACCAAAACAACACGTCTGTGTGAAGGCTTGGACTGTGTTTTGCAGATCTGTCAATCATCCTTAGTGCTAGGCAACATCCACCATGGTCCTGGAATATGCATAGGCAGGATACTCATGGCTGACTGTAGGCTATGGTGTGGTTGTTTGTTCATCAGCTCAGCTTCTATCACTGCAGGTGGTCAGGTCAGATGGTCTGCAGTGTAGGTTAGTCATGGTGACTAGAACTTAGTTGTGATTAAGCGGCCCGTTTTTAGAGATAGATAAGCTACAAGATGCTGGATGTGGGCTGATGGAGACGGTGCGGATCCTGAGAAGGGAACATTGTGTTCCAGTGCCGTGTAGGCTAGCGCCTGCTACGTGAGCGCACTGCCTGATGTGCCGCCCCAGAGCCCGCTGTGTCTCTACAGCCCTGAATCAGCCATGGCTCATTCACAAGCCTCACACACACACACACTCCACTCCACCCGCTACCACACACACCCTGCTGATCGTGAGACTGACACACACAGAGGCGTCTTCACTGCTCACAGGAGTGTGGGCCACGCCTGGCCCAGAGCCAGCACAGAGCCCCCCCCCCCCCCCACCTTCTCTTTTTTTATCTCTCTCTTCCTCTCGCTGCAGCCTCGCAAAACACACACACATACAGAGCAGCCTTCCACCTCACAAACTCCCAGAAGCAGTCTTCAGCACACACACACACACACACACACACACACACATGCAGGGAAACTAGGTTAGAGACAGAGACTGGGTTAGGGTGGGGGAGGGTGGCTCGGTCTAATTTTTTATAGCGCTGCACTGTGCCAGAGATTGCATAATGCCTCACCCCCCCCCCTCCCCTTCCAACCCTGCCTGTGCAGATTCCAGTGCAGAGCATCCATCACCCTGCAGAACAGCACCGCGTGTGCAGCAGCCTGCAGAACAGGGTAGAACCTGCAGAACAGCCCAGCCCAGCCCATGTAGAACAACGCAGGACCGGCATAGCAGAACAGCCCATGCACTCCCTTGTAGAACAGCACAGAACCGGCATAGCAGAACAGCCCATGCACTCCCTTGTAGAACAATGCAGAACAGCCCATGCACTCCCTTGTAGAACAGTGCAGAACCGGCATAGCAACCCAGCCCATCCCATTTGCTTCCCTGTAGAACAGCACAGCTGATCTGATCTTTGAGCTTTTACAACCAGCACAGATGCAGTACATCAGACTCAGACTCAGCGCTATTGGCCAGGTTTGGGTAAACAAACAGGGAATCTGACTCAGCAGAGTCCGTCTGTGAGCCAGTGCAGCAGCACAGCCTGCTGTGAGCCAATGAAACAGCAGAACATGTCTGTGAGCCAATGAAACAGCAGAACATGTCTGTGAGCTAATGAAACAGCAGAACATGTCTGTGAGCCAATGAAACAGCAGAACATGTCTGTGAGCTAATGAAACAGCAGAGCTGTCTGTGAGCCAATGAAACAGCAGATCTGTCTGTGAGCTAATGAAACAGCACATCTGTCTGTGAGCCAATGAAACAGCAGATCTGTCTGTGAGCTAATGAAACAGCACATCTGTCTGTGAGCCAATGAAACAGCAGAGCTGTCTGTGAGCTAATGAAACAGCAGAGCTGTCTGTGAGCCAATGAAACAGCAGATCTGTCTGTGAGCCAGTGCAGTGCAGATCTGCTGGTTGTGCATCGCCGCTGCCTTCCCGTCCCGTGTACGTTGTGAGCTATCTGAGCAGCCAAGAGGTATGCTTGGTATTTCCAGCAGAAATGTGTGTTTGTTTGTGTCTTTGCCTGAGTGTTTTTGTTTTTGTTTGTGTTTGTGCCTTTACCGCAGTGTTTACTGCATGTTTTTGTTTTTGTTGTTTTTTGTGCCTTTAATGGAGTGTTAATGGCATGTTTTTGTTGTTGTTTGTGCCTTTGCTGCAGTGTTTACTGCATGTTTTTGTTTTTGCTGGACGGCTCTGCATTCTTGGCGTGGCTGCAGCGGCTCGTAATCCCTGTGGGCTCCTGGACAGGAGGCATGAAACAGGAAGCAGGAAGGGGTCTGCTGACCGCACGTCAACGTCAAGTCACGTCACTTTACAGCTGAAAATCACTTTATGGCACATTTCAAATCCCCCCATGTAGACCCAAAGTGCTTTACAGGTGAGGCAGTTAAAGGGACACTTCACCGATTAGCATTAAGCTTTGTATCTTTAGAAAACAAGTCATATTTTGGATGGTCATGCATCATTCCCTCAGTTTGCCTTGAGATGGGAGAAATACAGATTTCAATGTTGGACTTCCTGCTTTCAATGATGTAAAAATCATCATTTTACATCATTGAAAGCAGGAAGTCCTATTCATGGCTTTCATTGAAATCCATATGTCTCCCATCTCAAGGCAAACGGAGGGAATGATACACGACCATTCAAAAACATGACTGGTTTTCTAAAGATACAAAGCTTCATGCTAATCGGTGTCCCTTTAAGAGTTGACAATAAGGAGATACATTTGAGGAGCAAGGAGAGATACTAGTAAGAAGTGGTCTTACATGGCAGAGATGAGAAAAGCATGAGAAAGATGTGAGCTTGATCCCTGTGGGGATGTGGGTGTTGATGACCACCCAACAGGCAGCCATAACTGGCCTGATCTCTTCCTGCATCAGACAACCATCAGGGAGACAGACACACACACACACACACACACACACACACACACACACGTACATGAACACACACAGGAGCCTCTTAGGACACAGTGATGTTTTTCCCACAGCTCATGCTCTTTGTGTGTGTGTGTGCGTGTGTGTGCGGGTGTGGTGTTTGCCTTGAGGGAGGCTTGTGTCTTTAGGGCCAGTCCATAAAGCTCATGGTGTGTGTGTGTGTGTGCATGAGTGCGTGTGTGTGTGTGTGGTGTTTGCCTTGAGGGAGGCTTGTGTCTTTAGGGCCAGTCCATAAAGCTCATGGCTCCACCCTCAGCACAGCATTGTGTTGTTTGGGAAGCCTGCTGTGGCCCTGCACTTAATTGTTTTATTGGTCACTGACAGCCACTCCCCCCCCCCCCCTCTCTCTCAGATACACACACACACACACCCACGCTCACTCATGCTCTCTCACACACACACCCACGCTCACTCATGCTCTCACACACACACACACACACACACACACACACACACACACACTCACTCATGCTCTCTCACACACACACACACACACACACACACACACACACACACTCACTCACTCATGCTCACACACACACACACACACACACACACACACACTCACACACTCACACACTTATGCTCCCTCACTCACTCACCAAAGCCAATGGAATGCTTGGCTCTGCCACTGTCATGGAAACACAGCTGTGACTCTGGGCAGTGACAAAGGGTGTTGCCAGGGAGAGCGGCATAGATACAAGGCAGAGGGACCAGACCTGGGGGGGGGGGGCAGACTAACTGACCAGGCTGGGGGGGGGGGGGGGGGGGGGGGGGACCAGTCTAACTGACCGGGCTGTGGTGTGTGGGGGGGGGGGGGCAGTCTAACTGACCAGGCTGGGGGGGGGGGGGACCAGTCTAACTGACCGGGCTGTGGTGTGGGGGGGGGGGCAGTCTAACTGAGTGGACCGTGGGGGTTAGAGGGACGCAGGGGGTGAAGGGTCACACACCTGCGGAGTGAAGGGTCACACACACACCTGCGGGGCACCTGGTTTCTGTTCTGTGAGGTTCATTTGGATGGGGTGTAGCGGAACTCTAAAATCACAGGTCGGTCGCTCTGTACCTCGGTTCTGAAGTCCCGGATTAGTTAAGTTTCAGCACGCTAAGCCTGTAGGTACTGCAAGCCTAGCATGCACTGACAATACTACTGATGCACAGCGGGAATGAACTAAGCTGACATGAATTCCACCTCTTAATATGCTTGTGAATTTGACACATGGTTCACATACAAAAGAGTTTATCTTGACTGCAGTCTACCGTAGCAACCTTCATTTATCTCTCTCTATCTCTTTCTCTCTTGTCATCCTTCCCCTCCCTCTCTTATTATCTCTCCATCCATCCTTCCCTCTCTCTCTTCCTCTATCTCCTCCCTCTTCCTTCCTCCGTTGTTCTCTCTCTCCACCGCCCCCTATATCTCCATCCTTCCCTCTCTCTCTTCCTCTA
>NC_085001.1:4281543-4294043 GCF_963854185.1 Sardina pilchardus | reverse complement strand
GATCCAAATGCAACCTTGAGTGTCACATGATCATCTTTTTCCCGCCTTCACTCCACCACCTCATCCCCTCCCGTACGCCTCCTGGATCTGCTGACACGTTTAGCTCTCTCCGTGTTTAAAGATACTATGTAAACAAATGTTTTTATTAAACGTTAAAAGTTAAACACTTAAATGATGTTAGCCTACTCTATTTAGTAGTTTCATTTTGGATTCGAGCAGAGCAGGTGAATGTGTGGAAGCCTTGTTGGCGCTAGTAGGTTAGTGCCCCACGCAGGGATAAACTAGCACAGAGAGGGTGGATTTTATATTTGGGTTTTGTAATAATAGAATAGATCGACTCTTAAACTGTTAAACCAGAGCCTAATGTCCGTTAGTTAATGCTGAGGTAAGTCTCCTCAAGACGTTCACTCAGCATGCTAGCTAACCACGTGCTCTGTCAACCTTCCCTCAATGTATTAGTGTAGTGTAGCCCGTTCATTGTGATAGATTAGCGATAGCATAGACTCCTAGCTATCTACTGGGTGAATTATCTTAGGCAGTTAGACATGTAGTGTGTTAGTTAGAGCCAGTCTGATAGCCTATGTGCTCATACAGTTAGCCTAGCATAGGCCTTTTGCAGAGTCTGTGAGCTCATCTTTAGCATCGCTAAGAGGCTAGCAGTTCTTCACCAAAGCACCAGTGCCATCACACACTGCACCTTCATGTTCCCACTCATCATGCAGACTTTTCTATGAAGCAAATAACACACCACTCTGTCTGTGGACCTTTGAGTTTCATGGGGACGGACGGACGGACGGACGTCCTAATGCATTTTGTATCTGCTGGAAAAATAATCTGTAACAGGAGAGGAGCAGAGGGCCGTGCATGTGTGTGTGCGTGTTGTGTGTGTGTGTGTGTGTGTTGTGTGACTGCTATGAGACAGCGTACATGTAAGAATATTGTGTAGTTATCACCATAGGTGCATGGCGACTGCAGTGGTGTATTGTGGCGCTTGCGTGTGTGTGATTCTGATACTCTGTGTGTGTATGCGTGCGTGTGTGTGTGTGTGTGTGTGTGTGTTGTTCCAGTGGGTATGGGTAAATTTGCGGACAGGGAAAGCATGACTCCTGACCCTCAGTGGCTGTCCACTGGTGCATGGTTTGATCTGGTGTTGTCAAGGGAACTGCATGGAACAGGACGACGATCCCACCTTGTGTAAAATATGAAACGGACGTCACCCGGAGTGACCCAAGACGGGCGCTCCAACTGACCTCTCTCAACCTTTTTGTATTTCTGTGCCTATAAGTGCATTCTCTTTATCATGTCAATGATTTTAGTAAACAGTACATGCAAAAATGCAATGTACCTTCAAATGTAAATATCACTGTATGTTTGTTTCATGATTAGGCCTACATACAACATCTCCAGAACTGAACCAAGTACAATGTTAGTGGTCTGAGAATATGTGCTCATTCTGCGGTAAGGTATCAAATTATAGATTTGCTGCCGCTAGGGCCGTCTAGATTTCTAGGCTGCCAAAGGGGGGCATTTTTAGTGATGATACCAGTGCAGTATTGCAGAAATCTAGTGTTTATAGAGTTTTCCACATGGACTTAAAACTGGGCTCCAATCAGTTTCATTGATAGTAAACTTCCTAACTGGTAGGTGACTGGGGTGAACATACTCAACTCTTGCACACACTCTGCCTTGGTTTGTGTCTGAGGATGTGACTTGTAATGTAGACAAATAAAAAGCAGTGAATATCCTGTAGGCTCAAAAGGTCGCCATCAAAATGCAACTCTTTGTGTAAATCATGATTTGACTTGTGATGTTTGTGTGTTTGATTATTTGTTTGTTCTGTCCGATGATTAAGATGAACTCTGTCCCATCCTCCTTACTCCAGCTGTTATTTGTAACTCTTCAGACTGCTGTCCCCTCACACCAACACCTTCACACACTTTTGTGCTTCCCGACTAACACACTCCTACTCACAGACTATTCCTGGACTGGACACACACTGGAGCACTCAGACGTCTGAGGGAAGGTGCCTGGAGTCTAGTGTTATGAGGTTGTTCGGGGGGGAGTGTAGTGTGGCTATGGGGGGCCAGAGAGATTGGAGAGAGAGGGGAGGGGGACTCCTGATCAGAAAGGTTGGAGCAGGTTGGGGGGGGGGGGGGGGCCGCTTCAGGAGAGAACTGTTCTCCGGAGAACCACTCCTAGGCGTGGCAGACCCGTGAGTGTGTTTTGAGAGCCCAACACAGAGACTGTAGGAGTGTGTGTCCTCTCTCCTCTCCTGCTCACAGGGACAACACCTCCTCTTCATCTGGTGTAGCTACTCACCACACACACACCTCCTCTTCATCTGGTGCCGTAGCTACTCACCACACACACACCTCCTCTTCATCTGGTGCCGTAGCTACTCGCCACACACACACCTCCTCTTCATCTGGTGCCGTAGCTACTCGCCACACACACACCTCCTCTTCATCTGGTGCCGTAGCTACTCGCCACACACACACCTCCTCTTCATCTGGTGCCGTAGCTACTCGCCACACACACACCTCCTCTTCATCTGGTGCCGTAGCTACTCGCCACACACACACCTCCTCTTCATCTGGTGCCGTAGCTACTCGCCACACACACACCTCCTCTTCATCTGGTGCCGTAGCTACTCGCCACACACACACCTCCTCTTCATCTGGTGCCGTAGCTACTCGCCACACACACACCTCCTCTTCATCTGGTGCCGTAGCTACTCACCACACACACACCTCCTCTTCATCTGGTGCCGTAGCTACTCACCACACACACACCTCCTCTTCATCTGGTGCCGTAGCTACTCACCACACACACACCTCTCTCTGTGTGCGGACACACGCCATTCAGCCAAAGCTTTTTTTAATGGAGTTATCCGGACTCTGACTTCCTGTGTAAGATGTGTAGTGAATAAGCTACTGTACCTGTGATGGCACCTCTCATGCTGTTTGCATTAAAGGGTACAGTCATCTACATGGCAATCCGGCCCTGTTGTCTCTGTCTCTCTCTCTGTCTCTCTATCTCTCTCTCTCTCTCTCTCTCTCTCTCTCTCTCTCTCTCTCTCTCTCTCTCTCTGTCTCTCTCTCTCTCTCTCTCTCTCTCTCTCTCTCTCTCTCTCTTCTCTCTCTCTGACTCTCAGTATATATGTGTGTGTGTGTGTGTGTGTGTGTATAGACATCTGCCCTAGTGAATGTTTGTCTGCCGTGATATGAGTCGACAGAGGGCTCAGCTGCCCTCTGTGACTATTCAATTCAGTTCAAGTCAATTCAATTCAACAAGCTATATTGACATGAATGTAAAATTGTACATATTGCCAAACATTCGATACAATAATGATACTACAGATAATAATGATTGTAATACAAATAATAATAATAATACAGATAAGTATGATAATAATAATGCAAATAATAATAATATTAATAGTAATGATGATAATAATAATTAAATACCTGGCTGAATAAAACCCTGATGAATTATGTTATTGATCATGGATCATGGGCTATTATTGAGGACTATTAGACTTAAACACCTGCTGAAAAGGAGGACTATTAGGCCCACTTAAACAGCTGCTGAAAAGGAGGACTATTAGGCCCACTTAAGCAGCTTCTGACTTCTGGGCCGGATCAGTACATATGAACAGCTCACACCTCTCCCACCCAGAGAACCTACTCACCACTGCCTCCCGATGGCTATACCGGGTACTGTTCACTTTCACCACAACATGTCAGGGTGCAGGGTTATCTGTGTTGGAGCCAAAGGGTAAAACATCCACTGGAAGAGCTCCTAGAGGCTGGGCATACACAATCCAGTATTTATAGCATCAAGCATTTGTATTAATATTTTCTGTTCTTTGTTTCAGTTGGTCTTTCTTTAACACGGTGTCACATTACATTAGATTGGATGCGTTCAGTGTGTGTGTGTGTGTGTCTGTGTGTGTGTTGTCAGCGGTCACACTGTGTCTCTGGCTTACAGTGATGCACACACTCATGTGACAGGTGTCTAGACTCAACCCTGGTCCAGATTCCCGTCCCGATGCGATGCTGCAGACTGTAGAGCTCTCAACCGACGTGCTGAAGCCCATCAGCGCCATGTCAGCCAGAGAGAGAGAGAGAGCCAGAGAGAGAGAGAGAGAGCCAGAGAGAGAGAGCCAGAGAGAGAGAGAGCCAGAGAGAGAGAGAGAGAGCCAGAGCGCGCACTGTCCTCACAGAGCCAGCCTCTGCAGTCTGGTCACAGCGCTCGGAGGGAGCCACACAAAGCACAGCCACCTCTCTCCCACAGCCTGGCAGCCCAGCCGGTCTCCCATGGCAACATCAGATGCTGAGGGGGAGGGGCCTTGAGTGTTCCATGGATGTGATTGGCTGCAGGCAGGTGTTCTGAGATTGCATGCAGTGGGGGTCGGAGCTAGGAGAAGAGGGGAGGAGAGAGGAGAGGAGAAGAGGAGAGGAGAGGAGAAGAGGGGAAGAGAGGCTGACTGACATGTGGACCATGCCTGGCTAGAGTGAGGGGGAGGTGGAGACCTCTCCAGTTCAGTCCGACCACAACAACTCTGAGTAGCAGTAGCAGTGCACGCTCATACCCACCCACCTCTTCTAGCTTTTTATGCAGACATGTCTGAGAAACAGAATACTCAGACATTGCTGCAACATAACGTAAGCAAATAAGCCTGTCAGTCTGTTGCCCCAAAAAATATAATCACATCAATGCGTGAAGCATATGTTGTACACACGAACCGCTCATGCAGTGGTGAATATTGCTACCCAAATGGACTGAGTATTCAGTGTCACCAAACCGTTCCAAACAAATTCCTATTTCCCATCGGCGGTGCATGGTCCCATATTAGTGCCATATTGCTCATAGTACGGCATGTTTAATGCATGCCTTTGTGATGTTAGGCTGCGCTCGCCTGCAGGCTATAGCAACCAGTAACCAGTCATTCAGCTGGTGGAATCATCATGTGCCCAAATAATCAGAACCGTTCTACAAACCACCGTAAAAATAACCAAAATGTTCAAGTGCAATAATTGTAGCGCATAAGAAATCCACCAGCTCGCTGTAGAATGAAATGAAATGAATATAGCCGGGTGGCCGTCTATTGAGCTGGGCGGGGCACTGCGCATGTACGGTGGCCCTGAAATCTTTCCCTATCGGCGACTGTCTAAATTGGCACGGCGCAGCGCTGAAACGTGAGGATAGACTGTCACTGAGACGAGCAGTTTATTTTTCTCCAAACCAGCCAGTTTAAACCTACTCGGTGGAAGCGAAGCGTTACTGCCTATCAGCCTGTCGCTGTTCTTTAGGGTTGAGAGACAACGGGTGTCACGTTCGCTGGGTGTCGTCTATTCTCTAGCAGCGGAGGCTCTCAGCATCAATTCTTCCCGTAGCTAGCGGTTTGTGGCTAACGCCTGAAAGGTGACGAACACTATCCACCGCCAAGATGTCCGGGTACCAGGGCAAGAAGAACATCCCCCGCATCACGGTAAGAGGACAGTTGTTCTCTTTTTTTCCTAGGGAGAAAAAAAAATGTATCGACTGTCAGTCCGACGCGCGCGGTGTAACGTCAACCTACAATCAGTGCTGCCGAATGCCAAACGAAAGGATTAACCTCGGAGAGCAGGGATAGTGCTACAATGTTGCAGCCTGCTTCTAATTCACTTCATGTTAACTGAACGTCTGATTTTGCACGATGTTGCGCCAGCTAACCGATGTCCACACAGGACACATATTTCAGCACTCATTCAATTCAAATGTGTAGCCTACAATGCGACGCCGAGACTAACCAACAAGCATTATACAGGCATCTAGAATGGTGTTGCAAGGTGCCGATTTTCCTTATTACAGTAGACAATTGCATTACCATAACCAGTCGAAACATCTGAGGTGTCCTATTTGTCAGCAGGGAACAATACTGAGTTACACAATCTCACACAAAGTCATTTGACATTGCACAGTGAGCGAATATGCCCGCTTGATTTGTTCATTAATGGGTCGATGTTGTGGTGACTGGTGTGCCGTTAAGAGGCAGTACAATTGATCCGCCCGTTTCACGTAGCCTACGACTGCTGGAACGATTCGCTTTGTGCCATTTCATGTAGGGCCGGTTTACCTCATCACTCCTCGCATCTTATTCAAAATCAACCACCGGACATTCCTGGAAATTATTCAATCTTATTTGTGCGCTGTTACAGCGACGTAATGCTGTTTTGTCCTTCAATATTTCCAAAAAGCCAGCGTTGCCCTTTCATACAATAGGCTGTATCTCCACCCCCACCGCCCGGCAGCCTACTGGTTTGATAACCATGTCAAATGAAGAGAACCGTCTCTGGAGGAGCAGGATGAAAATCCTCTTTTGAAAAGTAGGTCAATGGATGCATCCCACGTCCTTTGATGATAGCAGCGAGCGAGCGACGAGAGAGGTTTTGCCTCAGTGAGCTCAGAACGAATAGGAGCTGAAGATGAGCTCCACAAAATGGTTTGCAATCTTATTTCTCCACAGCGCTGTCCTCTCCAAAGAGGACTATTGAGCAGCGTGTCGCCCACACAGGGACACACACGGCACATCCAGGAGAGGAGGCTGCTCCCACCACAGCCTCTCTTCAGCAACTCAAGCGTGTGTGTGGCCAAGCGCTAAAGCGTGTCTGTCTGTGGCAAGCTAAGGGCTGAAGTGTGTCTGACTCTAAGCAGAGAGGTGTGTGTCTCTCTGCTTCAGCTGTCGGTGATGCTCAAACCCTCAGTGCCCATTCTGTGCCCGTGCAGTGCCCGTTCTAGTAAGCTCCGTAGTAACGCTGTGCCCGTTACAGTGCCCGTCCTAGTAACGCTGTGCCTGTATACAGTGCCCGTCCTAAGCTCCGTAGTAACGCTGTGCTCGTACTAGTAAGCTCTGTAACGCTTTGCCCGTTACAGTGCCCGTTCTAATAAGCTCTGTAATGCTGTGCCCGTTACAGTGCCCGTTCTAATAAGCTCTGTAATGCTGTGCCCGTTACAGTGCCCGTTCTAATAAGCTCTGTAATGCTGTGCCTGTTACAGTGCCCGTCCTAGTAAGCTCTGTAGTAACGCTGTGCCCGTCCTAGTAAGCGCTGTAGTAACGCTGTGCACGTCCTAGTAAGCTCTGTAGTACCGCTGTGCACGTCCTAGTAAGCTCCGTAGTACCGCTGTGCACGTCCTAGTAAGCTCCGTAGTACCGCTGTGCCTGTATACAGTGCCCGTAACTCTGTGCCCGCTTTCAGCTCTGTGCTCATTGGTGCCCTCTCTGTGCCATCTCTGTGCCCTCTCTGTGTAACCTGCGTTGTGTTGAACCCCCGCGGCCCAGCCCTGCACACTCCCGGACTCGAACCCGCGAAACAGCAGGATCGAGAGTCGAGCACGCTAACAATCCAGCTAAAAGCCCAGGCTACTAGCTTTCATGCCAGCAGCAGCACACACACACACACACACACTAAAATTAAAAGGCCAGGCTACTAGCTTTCATACCAGCAGCACACACACTCACACATGCACACACACACACACACACACTCCAGCTAAAAGCCCAGGCTACTAGCTTTCATGCCAGCAGCGCTCTTGAGGCGTGGGGGAGTGATGTTTACTAACGTTCTGCACGCACAGCTAAGTAGCTGGCATCCGTTACCCCTGCCCTGTGCCTGCTCTGTGCCACCTCTGCCCTGTGCCCGGCTCGGAAGGTGCGCTCTGTTATTCTTATAAAATTTCACAGGTGCCCTCAAATTCAACAGATTGCTCATTTGAAGAAGGATGGAAACCAAGGCACTCCTCTTTATCCAAAAAGTATAAAAAGCCTTCATTTTACATGGCTATTTCACATGGGAAAAGTTAACAAATTTCAACAAACATAAAGTTCAAGAAATTGCTCCTCAGGTTGCTTCTCAGTACAGCGTTCAGCAGTCCAACAATAAAAGCGTGTGTTTATCATCTGGCTGTGTAGACTCTGTTAGCGGGAGAGAAACACAGTGGCGCGGGCGCTGCATAAACTACTGTATCTCTGCCAATCCACATGCTACTGGAGCCTTCTGCACGAACCCAACGAGAACGTGAGTGTTGCGTGAGTGCTGCAGGATGAACGCGCGCTCAGCAGCTGGGTGGGCTGGACGGCAGAGCTCTCTCTGGATGCTCTAGAGCTGGGTGGACTGGACGGCAGAGCTCTCTCTGGATGCTCTAGAGCTGGGTGGGCTGGACGGCACAGCTCTCTGTGGATGCTCTAGAGCTTGGTGGGCTGGACGGCACAGCTCTCTGTGGATGCTCTAGAGCTGGGTGGGCTGGACGGCACAGCTCTCTGTGGATGCTCTAGAGCTGGGTGGGCTGGACGGCACAGCTCTCTGTGGATGCTCTAGAGCTGGGTGGGCTGGACAGCACAGCTCTCTGTGGATGCTCTAGAGCTGGGTGGGCTGGACGGCACAGCTCTCTGTGGATGCTCTAGAGCTGGGTGGGCTGGACGGCACAGCTCTCTGTGGATGCTCTAGAGCTGGGTGGGCTGGACGGCACAGCTCTCTCTGGATGCTCTAGAGCTGGGTGGACTGGACAGCTCTCTGTGGATGCTCTAGAGCTGGGTGGGCTGGACGGCACAGCTCTCTGTGGATGCTCTAGAGCTGGGTGGGCTGGACGGCACAGCTCTCTCTGGATGCTCTAGAGCTGGGTGGGCTGGACGGCACAGCTCTCTGTGGATGCTCTAGAGCTGGGTGGGCTGGACGGCACAGCTCTCTGTGGATGCTCTAGAGCTGGGTGGGCTGGACGGCACAGCTCTCTGTGGATGCTCTAGAGCAGCGGTGGCCAACCCGCGGCTCGCGAGCCACATGCGGCTCTTTGCCTCCTCGTGCGGCTCGCGGATGCTCAACTGATGTTCTCCCTTCTCCTCGGACTTAAACTTTTTCTTTTTGAAATAGCCTTTATTTCCGGTAAATAAAAATTAATTTCAGAATTTGATAGTAGCCTATTGCCAAAAGTAAGTATTAATAGTTAACAATAATTATTTTACCGTCATGATATGGATAGGAATTTGCCAAAAAGAAGCAGACGTGTTTATTCTCAGCCAGGTTTAATGCTATTGTTGCAATCATCAGGAATACCCTGAAGCTAGTCGTAAGTAGAAGGAACACGTGCCATTAAAAAGGAGGTTGATATCGTTTTGTAGCATAACCCTTCTGGTTAATATGTCAAAGTAATCAAAACAAAAGCACTCCAAGATCGCAAACCTCCGCCTCGCGCATCCTGCTTAACATCTCGCGCCTCCGCTTAACATCTTGCTTAACAGATAAACCCCGATGAAAACATAACCTCATTTGCGGAGGTGTTTCTAGCCTACACATTAGTTTGGTACTTGGTATGCCACTGATTCATAAAGCTTCAAACCTGAACATTTCCTACATACTTTTGCAAGTAGGCTACAAGGTAATGGCTATAGACGTCAGTCACTCGTTTTCTTTTTGTTTATTTGACGGTCACATTGCATTATTAGTTGTTGGAGCATTGCTCATGGTAATAAGTCATTCAGTGAGGGGGAATTTGTTGTGTGTCTGATCTTTGTTGCTTGCGACTGATCATTTTTCAATGATCATTGAGCATCTGCCAAGTGTCTTACTTTAAATGAAAAACAAAGGAGCTATAACTGTAGGCCTAATGTTGTGCTGTTGTAGTATGGACATCTTTTTTGTTGTGCGGCTCTTTTGAGTTTTGTGGATTTTTTTTTGGCTCTTCATGCTAGACTGGTTGGCCACCCCTGCTCTAGAGCTGGGTGGGCTGGACGGCACAGCTCTCTGTGGATGCTCTAGAGCTGGGTGGGCTGGACGGCACAGCTCTCTGTGGATGCTCTAGAGCTGAAGAGGGAGTGCTGCTGGAGCTGTGGCTGCTCTGCTCTGCCAAAGCACTAACAGTGATTAAAGGGCTCTCTGCAAGGTGCACTGCACGGCACGCGTAGAGTAGAGGCAATGGCAGCCATGTTGGAGGATCTGTGGGCTACAGACGCGTGGAAGAGTTAGAAGAACTGTGCTAGAAGAATGCACGCTAAATAAGAGATTGATGTTCTAGTTCTAGAACAGCATGGGCTGAATCACAAAAAGGATACAGAGTATAAAAGTGTTCCGCTCATAACAGAGAGGGATAGAAGTGCTCGAGTAGAATAGCAAAAAGACACAGGCAGGCAAACAGACAGACAGACAGACACAGGCAGGCAGACAGACAGACACAGGCAGGCAGGAAGACACACAGACAGACAGACAGACAGAGGGATATTGTGTAGCTAGACCAGCACATGTGAGCTCTCATCACTGCAGTCTCCTGGCCACAGCCTGGGGCTCCAGGGTCGTCATGGCACCCACTGGGACACATGCTGTGTGAAGGCTGACATTCATACATGCTTCAGAACCACTTAACCCCCAGATACACACACACACACACACACACACACAGAGACAACCCCCCCCACACACACACACACACACACATGTACGCACGCGCACACACACACACACACACACACATTCACACACACACTAATAATGGCCAGCATCATGTTGACTGGTTATGTTCGCATAGTGGTGTGAATTGAGTTAATGCTCGTGCAGTTTTTTTGTAGCGCTCAAATGCTCTGGGATTCTGGCATTCCTCTACTGCTCCTGGGTGGTGACTCCTGCTGCCTTATGACACACACACACACACACACACACACACACACACACACACACACACACATATATGTTGAGCATTAATGCTAGTGACTGCTGGCTCCTGCTGCTTGATAACACACACTCATATACACACACACACGTGCACACACACACACACACTCACACACACACACACACGCATACGTTGAGCTTTAATGCTAGTGACTGCTGGCTCCTGCTGCCTGATCAATGGCCATCAGTAATTGCCATTAATTACACCGTCACAGGTCAGCCTAATCGTTTCTCAACGTCCAAATAATTACATGGCATGAAGCACAGGGATGACGCCCTCTCTCTCTCTCTCTCTCTCTCTCTCTCTCTCTCTCTCTCTCTCTCTCTCTCTCTCTCTCTCTCTCTCTCTGTGTGTGTGAGCTAAGGTCTTTGTTCTAAACAGAGAGAGAGTAACTGAATCTGCTCTGCCCAGAGATAATTGCCATGCGTGTAACCTGGTTGAGTTCTGCTCCAGCGAGGGCTGCTGGGGGAGGGATGGTGCTGAAAGCTTGTTTATATGGTGTGGTGTGTACAGTAAATGTGTGTTATTGTGGTGCGTTATAGCTTGTTTATATGATGTGTGTGTGTGATTGTGGTGTGTTATAGCTTGTTTATATGATGTGTGTGTGTGATTGTAGTGTGTTATAGCCTGTTTATATGATGTGTGTGTGTGATTGTGGTGTGTTATAGCTTGTTTATATGATATGTGTGTGTGATTGTGGTGTGTTATAGCTTGTTTATATGATGTGTGTGTGTGATTGTGGTGTGTTATAGCTTGTTTATATGATGTGTGTGTGTGTGATTGTGGTGTGTTATAGCTTGTTTATGTGATGTGTAAGTGTGTGTTATTGTGGTGCGTTATAGCTTGTTTATACGATGTGTGTGTGTGATTGTGGTGCGTTATAGCTTGTTTATATGATGTGTGTGTGTGTGATTGTGGTGTGTTATAGCTTGTTTATATGATGTGTGTGTGTGTGTGTGTGTGTGTGTGTGTGTGTGTGTGATTGTGGTGTGTAGCTTGTTTATATGGTGTGTAAGTGTGTGTTATTGTGGTGTGTTATAGCTTGTTTATATGGTGTGGTGTGTACAGTAAGTGTGTGTGATTGTGGTGCGTTATAGCTTGTTTATATGGTGTGTAAGTGTGTGTGATTGTGGTGTGTTATAGCTTGTTTATGGGATGTGTAAGTGTGTGTTATTGTGCTGTGTTATAGCTTGTTTATATGGTGTGTAAGTGTGTGCTATTGTGGTGTGTTATAGCTTGTTTATATGATGCGTAAGTGTGTGTGATTGTGGTGTGTTATAGCTTGTTTATATCATGTGTAAGTGTGTGTGATTGTGGTGTGTTATAGCTTGTTTATATCATGTGTAAGTGTGTGTGATTGTGGTGTGTTATAGCTTGTTTATATGATGTGTAAGTGTGTGTGATTGTGGTGTGTTATAGCTTGTTTATATGATGTGTAAGTGTGTGTGATTGTGGTGTGTTATAGCTTGTTTATATGATGTGTAAGTGTGTGTTATTACACAGTGGAGAATGACTCAGCATGACTGCCCCAAGACACTGCCCCTCTGCAGACAGCTGACAGGCATTGACACACATGCTGCGTGTGTGTGAGTGTGAGTGTGACAGAGAAAGACATTCATGCTGTGTGTGTATGTGTGTGTATATATATGTGTGTGTGTGTGTGTGTGTGTGTGTGTGTGTGTGTGTGTGTGTGTGTGTGTGTGTGTGTGTGTGTGTGTGTGTGTGTGTGTGTGTGTGTGTGTGTTTAGTTTGGCTGCCGTGGTGGGTGTCAGTGGCTTTGAAGTCTTGGCTTGGTGGAA
>NC_085001.1:4264043-4269043 GCF_963854185.1 Sardina pilchardus | reverse complement strand
GAACCCTAGATACCACAATGGGGTCCAGAACGTACGTCTACGTCGCCGCCATATTGGTGGGGACATTCAGTTGAAAAAATGAATGGCAGTTAGTAGCTGTCAAAACAATAGCCTAACATAATATTACAATGCCTGCTTTCTGTGCTGCCTGGGGTTGCTCAAATTGGCGATCGTTGCAGACCCGAATCACTTTCCACTGGTAAAACCATATTTTCTCCCTTATAATAGCTATATTAATAGGCTATGATACATTATTGTCAACATATGAACCATTAGCCGTTATGTCTCACTGGTGCTACTGTATGTTCTAGCCTAGGCTACTTTATGCTAGCAGTAGTATAACAACATAATAACCGTATATCTTGTCTTCCCAATGATCTTCATAATTGTTAATACCATCCATATTGCAGTAGCCTTTATAGTTGTGAAACAATGGTTGTCTTTATACTTTAATAATCTTGTCTGCGCCTATTAGGGACAACCTTCGATAGTGTTGTTAGCTGTGATGGCACACATAATCCGCTAACCAAAATTGAGTCTCTTCTCTCTTCTTCATGTAGTTATAGCAAGGCTACTTTGCGTAATTTCTCTGAGTGTTGTCTTCTTTAAAAAGGCAGGGTAAAAACACTTCCAGAGGCTCTCCAGACACGTATCGCTATAACAACGTTTGCATTACTGTTTTGCATAGCCTATCAGCTACGTGGTATTCCTCCGGTGCTAAGGGTTTGTTTATTTTTCAGGCAAGACAATTAACTCTTTCCCGACGTTGCAAGCTTGATGTGTGAATGGCTAACTCAATGGCAAACTTAATGTAACTTAATGTCGTTACTTTTGGTGTTGTGGGAAGAATTCGCCCGATCGTACTAACACAGTGAAATCAGAGTTAAGTCCAGGTGTGTGCACGCTATATGCAAGCAATATGCAGGCATCTAGCACGGTGTTAGCCTACACAGAGCAGTTTATGATTTGTTTGCAGAGTGAGATCATTGGTGCCCGATCGGACTGTAACACCTCTAGAAGAAATGGGTCTTAAACCTGTGGGTTCTATATATATCTATGGTTTTACCCAGCCTTGCTACCGCTAGCAGCTAACACAGCCACAGTCCTACTCTCTATGGGCATGATAGCACCAGCACTCTTATGCGGCTTTACACCATGGTTGTATGGTTTCTACAGTATTGTGAGCCCCATCTGTCTGTCTGTGTGTGTGTGTGTGTGTGTGTGTGTGTGTGTGTGTGTGTGTGTGTGTGTGTGTCTGCTCCTGTGTCTGGTTGTCTGTGTGTTCCTCACATTCTCAAGTGTCTGGCCGGAGGCCTGAAACAATGTGATGACAGACCAGAATGGAACCACAGTCTTATCACGCATCTGTTAAGCAAGCTAATATAACACACACACACACACACACACACACACACACACACACACACAGATAGACACACTCACAAACACACACACATACACACACACACACACAAACACACACACACACACACACACACACACACACACACACACACACACACACACAAACACACAGACACAGACACAGACACACAGACACACACACAGACACAAGCACATACCCCCCCCCCCCCCCCCCCCCCCCACACACACACACACAGACCCTGCAAGCCCAGAAAACAAAGACAAGCTTTATTTCTGTCAGAGTAATTCTATTTCACGCTCACCCAGGGTAAAAGACAACGGAACAATGCCGCTATGCTAATTCTCTCATCCTTTCTTTCTCTCTCCACCTCTCCCTCTTTCTCCATGTCTCCCTCGCTCAGAGTGATCGTCTCCTGATGAAAGGGGCAAAGATCGTGAATGATGACCAGTCCTTCCTGGCTGATATCTACATGGAGGATGGAGTCATCAAGTAAGCACACACACACACACACACACACACACACACACACACACACACCCTAATGTCCCTATACCCCCCCCCCCCCCACACACACACATACACACACACAAACACACACCCTAATGTTCCTGTACCTCTCCTTCCCATACACACACACACACACACACACACACATACACACACACACACACACACACACACACACACACACACACACACACACACACACACACTACGTTCCTAATGCTCCTGCACCTCTCCTCCCTCAGACAGATCGGGGAGAACCTGATCGTGCCCGGCGGGGTGAAGATCATCGAGGCGCACGGCGGCATGGTGATCCCCGGGGGTATCGACGTGCACACGCGCTTCCAGATGCCCGATCGGGGCATGATCGCCGCCGACGACTTCTACCAGGGCTCCCGCGCCGCCCTGGCTGGAGGCACCACCATGATCAGTGGGTGCCATCGCATACGTGCCAACACCACATACCAGGCTTGTGCACAATTCAGAATTGAATCGAGAATGACTCCTAAATTCCAATTGAGTTCTTGATTTTGAATTGAATTTGAATTGAGGTCAAAAACAGGATGTAGAATTACAAATTGAATTTGAATTAAAGGAAGTAGAAATTCAATGAAATTCATATACATAATTTAAGGGTCGTGCAAAGAAGTTTCACAAAATATGTCAGATATGATCGTAACAAGCACAAAACTGAATGTATGTGAGATTCGGGGGATTCAACACATCCTTTCTGTTATGTGACTGTGGAATTGTTTTGAATTGCCATGAATTGAATTCCACTTCCTGTCATTCCAATTCAAATTCCAATTCAATTGCCTGTGGGGTGGGGCCAATTAAATTCAAATTCCAATTCATGAATTGAATGGAGGCCAATTCTAAAATTCGGAATTGTGCACAAGCCTGCCACATATACGTGCCAACACTTAGACCATGCTGGCAAGTAGGGATGGCGAAAACTAAAAATGTTCTTGACCGACCACCGAGGCTCATTAGCCGGTTGAAACCGGTTAACCGATTCGTTTTAAAAAATAACAGCCACGCAATTTCCCAACTCTCATCTCTCTGTCCATACCCGCTCATACACACAGCCCCGGCGCCGCCCTTTCACTCACGTCACTTTTTTAAATCCTACAGCGCCAAACATGAGTCCTGCAAACCAAGGAGCTTGAAAGTGGAGGACAAATGGTTCCTTTGCTCCGAAAATGGGTTGGATACAAGGTGATCGCGTTGCAAATAAAGGCGTTTGTTTAGCGTTAGAAGCTCATTTGAAGCTGAAATGGCCGCGGCTCACTTATGAAAATGACAGCTCCGAAGAGACGCAGCTTAGTTTGAGGAAGTGCTAACAATAATAACGAAAGATGATCATTACCTTATCTGTTACCATTGATGACCCTTCCTGAAATGTAGATGTAATGTCTTTCCAAATCTAAGCTCATCTTATGCGGAAAGTTGCCTAGACTGCAACACGATAAAACCAATGGATAAAACAGCGCACTTCCAGATTGCAAAAGACGCACCGGCCACTGCTGTGACCTCGTGCCAAATGTTTTTATTGGTTTATTACGTAGCCTAGACTACAAGCAGGCGTTATGAAACATTGAGTGTGAGGGATAATTTGTTAACTTCGCGCAAAAAACATCTTCTTGGAATGAGATGGCTAGCTGTAGTAGCGTTTAGTCCACTGTCTTTAGCCTAATTTAAAGATGCCTCTTTTTTTTTTTTTTTTAACCGACTAGCGACAACTTTGGTCGGCTAACGTGGATACGGTCAACCATCGGTCAAACAGTCACCGGTTAACATCCCTACTGGCAAGTGTGTGTCACCGGGCCGGTGCACTGACAAAGAGAAAGTCTCCAGCCTCTTGATCATGCTCATGAAAAGGCAGACTGACCGATTGAGGAGTATTGTAAAATATACACGCTAAAGCTGTAGGGGAAGCTCTGCAGAGAAACCTGCAAGCATAAAACGAGCGAGAATGAAAAGCGAAAGCGAAGAAGAAATCGCCAAACCTGCATAGTCTCCCTTTAAATGTTAATGTGGGTGTGAGCAAAAAGACACCGTTTGCTTGTTTTATCAGTGAAGAAGTGAAATAGGTCGTCATTTGTAGATATATATATTTGAAATGATAAACCACAACGTTATAATTGAAAGGTGTGCTACACACACACACACACACACACACACACACACACACACACACACACACACACACACACACACAACCACAACGTTATGATTGAAAGCTAATTATTTTGTGACCCCACTGGCTTAGAGAATCCCTATGGTATTGTGGTACTGGGTTCGTGTGTGTGTGTGTGTGTGTGTGTGTGTGTGTGTGTGTGTGTGTGTGTGTGTGTGTGTGTGTGTGTGTGTGTGTGTGTGTGTGTGTGTGTGTGTGTGTGTGTGTGTGTGTGTGTGTGTGTGTGTGTGTGTGTGTGTGTGTGTGTGTGTGTGTGTGTGTGTGTGTGTGTGTGTGTGTGTGATTCTAATGGGGGATTTAGCAGGATGAGAATCAACCAGAGAGAATCTATTAGTGTGGCCCTCTGTTGCTGTTTGACTGAGTCTGTGTGCACGCCTGCTGTGAGCTGTTACAGTATAGCATGATGTGTACGGTGTGTGTGTGTGTGTGTGTGTGTGTGTGTGTGTGTGTGTGTGTGTGTGTGTGTGTGTGTGTGTGTGTGTGTGTGTGTGTGTGTGTGTGTGTGTGTGTGTGTGTCTTAGCAGATGTCGGTGCTGTAGGTTGTGAAACAGTTGCTCACCGAGGGAGCGGCAGACTAAACAGTGAAAATGATGCACCCCAGAGGGTGCGTGTGTGTGTGTGTGTGTGTGTGTGTGTGACGTGGAGGGTGCGTGTCTGTGCACTTGTGTGTGTGCATGTTAGACGACAACATACAGTATGACTGTGTGTAAGAGAAGGTGTTTTGGAAGTGTGTGTGTATGCGTGTGTCCGTGTGTCCATGCGTGTGTGTGTTTGTGCATGTGTGTGTGAGTGTGTGTGTGAGAAACCTCCCAGTGGGACAATGAGGGTGTGGTCACATCATGTCTGGCATGTGTGCTATGTGTCAGCAGCAGTTCCCAGTGTGTGTGTGTGTGTGTGTGTGTGTGTGTG
>NC_085001.1:4249201-4251701 GCF_963854185.1 Sardina pilchardus | reverse complement strand
TGTTGTTGCTCCCATTTTTGCCATCACTGTTGAGGTCGTGCTGTTGACGGTGTCTGTTTTGTAGACTGCTGGGACGTAGAGAAGCTCTCTGGGAGATCGGAGAGCTTCTGCTCCCCATAGGTGTTACTAAAAATGATTTTAAGTATTAAAAAAAATGAACAAAGACTCGACGTCTCTGGGTGTTTTCTGTGCTTAAAAAGAAACAAATCTGTCTGACGGCATGTGAAATGTGATAATGAAATAAACAACTGTACTACTAAACATGTATCTTTTTACGTGTGATGTGTAACACGAAATCCAACATGTGTGTGTCCTGGCAGTGCGCAGGTGTAGTAATCAAAGGCAAACACAAGAGGGCGGTATAGACATTCGCTCTAACGCAGCCTTGGCTTATGATGTCTCATCTCTCTCATCATCAGCCATAATCAAAACACGAGATAATTAACGCTCGAAACACGAGCTAATTAACGTCAGCAGGGGGGGCCTTCCGGCAAATTTATGTTACGCAAGCTTCCCAATTAAGACGCGCCAGCTTTGGCGCTCGCTTTTAGAGACTCTCTAATCGCTGCGAGCCGAACGCGGAGGGTGTAAACGCCCTGCAGTGTCTCCACTCCACCCACGCGGTGGAGCGTCTCAGACGAATCAATCTCGCCGAGATCTGAGGATTCCCCGGTTGAGCGTGCTGAATCATCGGCCTCCTCCGCGCAACAACAGAACACCAGTGACCTTCTGTCGGAGCACAGGCCGATCTCCCCCTGGAGGATGTGAATGAGCTATCTGAGACTCTTCGAGATGTGCACATTCAGTCTTGTGGTTACTTCAAATACTCACACACGCACACAGGGGACATAATCATGCAAGAATATAGCCGAGATTGAATACCAATGAAGTCCAGTACAAACTGACTCATTGGTTGTTGGCTATAGAAGCTGCTTTTTAAGTTAAAAAAAAAAACAAAAAACACTTTTACTGGAACTTTTACATGCACTGACGTCATGGGAGGGCTTTAGGAGGACAGTTCCATCCACACAGGTCGTTGTGCCCCTAACTGAGTTCTCTCCCTGATATTTATAAACAAAATAAAACAAACAAACAAAAACACCTAAATATTATTACAGCTCTGATTGACATGAAATCCATACAGTATTGAACACTGAAGCTGAAAAATCATTCAGAATAAAACTCAAAGAATGAGTTAGCCTATATTTTTAACTACATGACGTCACTAGGGGGATTAGACTTCATGTATCCGCCTGCAGCCGTCTTGATGACTGCATAATGTGATTATTTCTGAGATTCTGATACGTTCAAACCAGAATTGTGCACACCTTAGGTACAGTAAGGTTGAACATCTCATATGAAAATCAAGAATCTCAGAAATAATCACGCTATGCAGTCATCTTAAGACGGCTGCAGGCGGCCAAGTCAAGTAGAATCCCTTTACATGTAATAGACCTCTGAAGTTCGCCTACAAATAGGATCCAAAGCTGCCATCTTTGCCCATATAAGGAGTTCCGGGTGTTATTGAAGCTATGGTAAAGTTGCATTGTGGGTAGCAAAGATCAAAATGTGCCGTCTTCACCTACCGAGGACCACAGTATCCACTTGAAGACAGAGGACAAAACTTTGTAGTGCAAAACATTTGCATTACCAATTTCGTCGTCCTCGTGAGAGTTCGAAAATTCAAAATCCCCATGATATTCTCCCATAGAAAAAAAATCTCAAGATACCGGATCTCCTTATTTGGCCAAAGATGGTAGCTTTTTTGTAGGCGAACTTCAGAGGTCTATTAAAAACCATTACTGCAGTGAACAGCCAATCAATTATAATCAAGGCTGTGACACTGAATGTAGATCTGTGGCGGGAAACAAAGGCAAGTTAGCTTTGTAGCTAATGCTAATTCCTTCACTTTTTCATCGTCTCTCTTTTCTTTTGTGCTTTCTTTGTCAGTAAGCACAGGCTCGGCGCCAGGGGGGGGGGCATAGGGGTCCAGGCCCCCCCAAACAGGTCTCTGTGCCCCCCCAAACAGAGTGCTCTGTAGTAGATATTTTGCAGTATTTTGCCCCCTCCCCCCGACAGGTGCCCCCCCCCGTCGATGCTCATAGCCCCCCCACTCGTTGCTCTCTGGCTCCGAGCCTGAGTAAGCATCACAATGCTTTTGTATAGCCAACATATTGGAGCATCCCACCAAGAGCCTGAGTTCAGTTAATGGGTTTATTAGCAAAGTTCACCAACAGGCGTTTAACACTGTGGCCCAAGTCTAGCCCAGAACCGAATACGAGCCCGCACTTCCTTTTGCAGTATAGCAGGTCCCGCCCCCCTCTCACCAGGCTGCCAATCATGTGCGTGCCCGTGGTTTGAACCTTCTGATACTACAAATGACTATACTCTACTGTAACTGACCCTAGGCCGATGGGTTGGGCCCTTGAGTCGTGGATCTGTCTGAGGTTTCTTCCTATATGTATCTCCAATTCTAGGGAATTTTTCCTTGCCCCTGTTA
>NC_085001.1:4229201-4231701 GCF_963854185.1 Sardina pilchardus | reverse complement strand
GTAGTGTTATATTATTAACCCACTGCAGAGTAATGGACTAGTGTTATATTATTATTAACCCACTGCAGAGTAATGTACTAGTGTTATTATTAACCCACTGCAGAGTAATGTACTAGTGTTATTATTAACCCACTGTAGAGTAAAGGCTCGTTCACACCAAGAACGATAACGATAACTATAACTATAACGATAACGATAAAAGCGTCCACACTGGCCAACGATAAGAAGTGTCTCTCCTCATGTTGATGAATGTGATGGCTAGAATATTATGGGTTCTGATTGGCTGTTAGCTTTTTATCGTTCTCAAAATCGCTCTGAAAGTGATCAACAACGATATCGTTCTTCATGTCGTTATCGTTATAGTTTAGGTGTGAACGTTGTCATTCATATTAACAAGAGCGATATTTGTTTATAGTTATCGTTATCGTTATCGTTCTTGGTGTGAACGAGCCTTAACTCCACTATATAAACCCACTGCAGAGTACCTCCACTATATTATCTCACTGCAGAGTAACTCCACTAACCTATATTAACCCACTGCAGAGTAATGTACTAGTGTTATATTATTATTAATCCACTGTAGAGTAATATACAAGTGTTATTATTAACCCACTGCAGAGTAACTCCACTATATTAACTCACTGCAGAGTAACTCCAATATATTAACTCACTGCAGTAGAGTAACTCCACTATATTAACTCACTGTAGAGTATCTCCACTATATTAACTCACTGCAGAGTAACTCCACTATATTAACTCACTGCAGAGTAACTCCACTATATTAACTCACTGCAGAGTAACTTCACTATATTAACTCACTGCAGTAGAGTAACTCCGCTATATTAACTCACTGCAGAGTAACTCCACTATACTAAATTAACTCACTGTAGAGTAACTCCACTAATCTATATTAACTCACTGCAGTAGAGTAACTCCACTATATTAACTCACTGCAGAGTTTCTCCACTAATCTATATTAACTCACTGCAGTTTCTCCACTATATTAACTCACTGCAGAGTAACTCCACTAATCTATATTAACTCACTGCAGTAGAGTAACTCCACTATATTAACTCACTGCAGTAGAGTAACTCCACTAATCTATAGTAACTCACTGCAGTAGAGTAACTCCACTATATTAACTCACTGCAGTAGAGTAACTCCGCTATATTAACTCACTGCAGTAGAGTAACTCCACTAATCTATATTAACTCACTGCAGAGTAACTCCGCTAATCTATATTAACTCACTGCAGAGTAACTTCACTATATTAACTCACTGCAGAGTTTCTCCACTAATCTATATTAACTCACTGCAGTTTCTCCACTATATTAACTCACTGCAGAGTAACTCCACTAATCTATATTAACTCACTGCAGAGTAACTCCCCTATATTAACTCACTGCAGAGTAACTCCACTAATCTATAGTAACTCACTGCAGTAGAGTAACTCCACTATATTAACTCACTGCAGTAGAGTAACTCCGCTATATTAACTCACTGCAGTAGAGTAACTCCACTAATCTATATTAACTCACTGCAGTAGAGTAACTCCACTAATCTATATTAACTCACTGCAGTAGAGTAACTCCGCTAATCTATATTAACTCACTGCAGTAGAGTAACTCCGCTATATTAACTCACTGCAGTAGAGTAACTCCACTAATCTATATTAACTCACTGCAGTAGAGTAACTCCGCTAATCTATATTAACTCACTGCAGTAGAGTAACTCCACATATCTATATTAACTCACTGCAGAGTAACTCCACTAATCTATATTAACTCACTGCAGAGTAACTCCACTATATTAACTCACTGCAGTAGAGTAACTCCACTAATCTATAGTAACTCACTGCAGTAGAGTAACTACACTATATTAACTCACTGCAGTAGAGTAACTCCGCTATATTAACTCACTGCAGTAGAGTAACTCCACTAATCTATATTAACTCACTGCAGTAGAGTAACTCCACTATATTAACTCACTGCAGTAGAGTAACTCCACTAATCTATATTAACTCACTGCAGTAGAGTAACTCCACTATATTAACTCACTGCAGTAGAGTAACTCCACATATCTATATTAACTCACTGCAGAGTAACTCCCCTATATTAACTCACTGCAGTAGAGTAACTCCACTAATCTATATTAACTCACTGCAGTAGAGTAACTCCACTAATCTATATTAACTCACTGCAGAGTAACTCCTCTAATCTATATTAACTCACTGCAGTAGAGTAACTCCGCATATCTATATTAACTCACTGCAGTAGAGTAACTCCGCATATCTATATTAACTCACTGCAGTAGAGTAACTCCGCTATATTAACTCACTGCAGTAGAGTAACTCCACTAATCTATAGTAACTCACTGCAGTAGAGTAACTCCACTATATTAACTCACTGCAGTAGAGTAACTCCGCTTTATTAACTCACTGCAGTAGAGTAACTCCACTAATCTATATTAACTCACTGCAGAGTAACTCCCCTATATTAAC
>NC_085001.1:4200084-4202584 GCF_963854185.1 Sardina pilchardus | reverse complement strand
CATACGCGCAAAAATGACTGTGAAATGAGAATTGGGCTCGGGGTAAATTGTGTGAAGCACAATCAGGTTGTGAAAGTAAATGGTCACCCTCAGAGAAACCACAGGCGTCACCACAGATTACTCTCTGAAATGAACAGGCGTGCCGCTGTAACGGTTATTGTCACGATAATGCAGCACGGAAACCTGAACGGCTAAATCTGAGAATTTGTTAACATGCAACTGGTCAACAAAAACCGAAACGACATCTCAGCAACCACACCTAGATATCCATATATGTCTAGCGAGACAGTAGGACTGACTCTCTCTCTCTGTCTCTCTCTCACTCACACACACACACACACACACACACACACACACACACACACACACACACACACACACACACAGGCACACACACACACACGCACACACACGCACAAAACAAACAGCATTTCTCATTCCAGAGGAGGAACATTACACTAAGGCTGTGGTGGAGCTGACGGCGGTATTGGCGAGCAGGTTCATTCCGCTCTTAACAATCCGTTCGCTTATTAAAAATGTATCCATTTGAAAACCTGACATATGTGAGGCTGTCTGATGAATCTAAATACGTCTTCTCGCACACTTTTGCTGAAATGATGCTATGCGTTGTTGTCTACAGGGTGCTTTTGAGATAATCAAATGGCCTTAAATGTGAAGATATTGGTTATAATCTTGAATTCTATGGTTCCTACGTGGGCATGGAAAAATAAGTGATTTAAAATTGACCAGACATTAAATTGAGATCGACTTTCTATAGACTACTCATCAAACATATGGCCAAGGAAGTTCCCGTTTCTATTGATGTGATACGCAGAGAAAAGATGGTCCAAGGCGAGTAATGAATTTATGTAGCCGTGATGCGCGCAGGGTATTATGTACTTTCTTTTCGTAATCGAATCTATTTGAAAGGCAAAGGTCTCTTGCTCCCGAGAGGTAAAAAAGAGTAAATTCAGCCGTTGTGCATTGAGACCCTAACACGGTTACACATCACGGTGCAGCGTACTGCAGTGTTGTCGGGGAACCAACAGGTTCGACTTCTCTAACCGACTAGGCTACTCTATCTCCGTGACCCATCACGCGCTGCAAGGTTTACTTCAACGAAACAATCTGAAGTAGTACACCGATATCAAAATCAGCAGCGGGTAAGTGGGGTTTACAACGGGCGATAAAGAAGCAAGTGTTGATCATGACAACTCCGCATACACTCACCATAGCGCGCGGCAACCCCCGTAGCTTCCTCTGTAGACTCGCTCACCGGTCAAACGAAGCCTCGGTCGCGAGAGTGCGGAAGGGACTGCATAGTCCCACTCGTGCAGGAGACGTATTTCATCACCAAAGCATTACATGAAGGCAATCCGTGACGGCATGAGACGAGTTTCGCGTGTGTTTTTTTCTTCTTCTTCCTCTTCTTCTTTTTTTTGGACGCGCTTTGAACGCGCAGCGATGCCCCGGAGCGACGCGTCAGTCCTGTCCCTCCAGATGATGTCCACGATCTGAGTCACTGCCCCTCGCTCTCGCTCTCCTCTCCTCTCCGTTCTCTCTCGCGCAGCCTGCCAACTTTCCCGCAGCCCTCTCGCCTCCCCCGGTGCATAAAGGTGAAGTTTCTGTTTCTCTCTCGCACTCCTCTCGTGGGCCCGGTGAATCAGAGGGCTGTCATCTCTCCAGATGCTGAAAGACCTGTGCGTCACGCACATGCCCATATATTTATAGAGTGCTGGCGGTGTGATATAAGAGTCTGCTGTTGTAGTGAATACACGGTGACACCCAGTTAAACCGTTAAGAGTACAGACATGTGAGAGAACTAAGGTGCCACGCCATTGGTGTACACACACACCTGAACAGCCTCAGGTGACAGGCCAGAGCCCAGGGGTCAGATCTGACACCATTAACATAGCCAACATGTGCTACACACACACACACACACACACACACACAGAGAGAGAGAGAGAGAGAGAGAGAGAGAGAAAAAAAAACACACATATAAAGAGGAGACAGACAGAATGGCAAGACACAATCACACACACATACACACAGAAAAAGAGAGACACACACAGATACAATCGTAACATGCATTCGCTCTTTCTCTTCTCTTTTCTTCATCTCATTACCCTCTCTCTTTCTTCTCCTTTTCTCTCCTCTCTTCTCCTCTCCTCTCCTATCTTCTCCTCTCCTGTCCTATCTTCTTCTCTCCTCTCCTCTCCTCTCCTATCTTCTTCTCTCCTCTCCTGTTCTCTCCTCTCTTTCTCTCCTGTCCTATCTTCTCCTCTCCTCTTCTCTCCTCTCCTCTCTTCTCTTCTCTTCTCTTCTCTTCTCCTCTCCTTCTGTCCTCTCCTGTCCTATCTTCTCCTCTCCTGTCCTATCTTCTTCTCTCCTCTCCTCAACTATCTTCTCCTCTCCTCTCCTCTCTCCCTCTCTCCTCTCCTCTCCTATCTTCTTCTCTCCTCTCCTGTTCTCTCCTCTCTTTCTCTCCTGTCCTATC
>NC_085001.1:4170084-4177584 GCF_963854185.1 Sardina pilchardus | reverse complement strand
CCTCACACAACTCTACTGCCCTCTACCTCCTCACACAACTCTACTGCCCTCTACCTCCTCACACAACTGCCCTCTACCTCCTCACACAACTCTACTGCCCTCTACCTCCTCACACAACTCTACTGCCCTCTACCTCCTCACACAACTCTACTGCCCTCTACCTCCTCACACAACTCTACTGCCCTCTCCTCACACAACTGCCCTCTACCTCCTCACACAACTCTACTGCCCTCTACCTCCTCACACAACTGCCCTCTACCTCCTCACACAACTCAACTGCCCTCTACCTCCTTACACAACTCTACTGCCCTCTACCTCCTCACACAACTCTACTGCCCTCTACCTCCTCACACAACTGCCCTCTACCTCCTCACACAACTCTACTGCCCTCTACCTCCTCACACAACTGCCCTCTACCTCCTCACACAACTCTACTGCCCTCTACCTCCTCACACAACTGCCCTCTACCTCCTCACACAACTCTACTGCCCTCTACCTCCTCACACAACTCTACTGCCCTCTACCTCCTCACACAACTGCCCTCTACCTCCTCACACAACTCTACTGCCCTCTACCTCCTCACACAACTCTACTGCCCTCTACCTCCTCACACAACTCCACTGCCCTCTACCTCCTCACACAACTGCCCTCTACCTCCTCACACAACTCTACTGCCCTCTACCTCCTCACACAACTCTACTGCCCATCCTCTACCTCACCTTTAGATGATCCTATCCTCTCTTCCTTTTTCTTATCTCCTCTTATCCTCCTCTCTCTTCTCCTTCTTATCTCTCCTCCTCTCCTCTCTTCTGTTCTCTTCTTATCTCTGCTCCGTTCTTCCCCTCTCTTCTCTTCTCTCTCCTCTCATCTCTCATCTTCTCCTCTCCTCTATTCTCTCTCCTCTGCTACTCTCCTCTTTTCTCTTCTCTCTCTTCTCGACTCTTCTCCTCTCTTCTCTCCTCTTCTCTCCTCTCCTCTCCTCTCCTCTCTCCTCTGTTCCTGTCCTCTCCTCTCAGTTGTCATTGCTGATGTCCATTGGGACAGTATGAGTATGCATGCTCATTGATAAACATGTGTCTTTGAGGAAGGGAAATTGAAGGTTAATGCACAACAAACTGTGCTGCTGATGTGCTGTCGCCCACTTGTGTGGAATGTCTGTGCTGCATTGTAATGGAGTAGGCTGGGAGAGGCAGGTTTAAGGGTCCCAGTCCATCAAATCAACCAGCTTAGCAAAGCAATATTCCTGTCTGTCGGCCAAGCGCTCCAAAAAATATTTCACTTGATATTATGGTCACTGCCACTGACTTCAGATGCGGGAGGGAGTCGCATCGATAGCTGGCGTGCGACTGAGTGCTGATCTCTTTGGCTTTTTGTGTGCGTGTGTGTGTGTGTGTGTGTGTGTGTGCACCATAACTCTGACTGTCAAGGGCCTGACTCACCTCTCTGCGTATAAAAGTCTTTCTAAAGAGCTCAAGGGTGCGTTGACGGAGACAGAGCCCTTGGAGCGTTATTGAAAGCTAATGTGGAATTAGCATTACACAGGCAGGTCTGGCCCAGAACCGGCTGTGTGTCGCACCGTTCTTTGGATTTGATGTGTCTGATGTCAAAAGGTACAGACAGACAGACAGATGATACATTTATATACCGAGACATACACACACACACACACACACACACACACACACTAAGCTAAGCTAAGCTAAGCTATTTTACTGTATAGCTCTGTGGCTGCAGTTGCACAGATTAACGTCAATTGTGTTAGTGTTAGCGCTTCTGTGGGTCAGTATTTTTTAATAATAATCAAAAAAAGAGCTTTCCACAAGGGAACCATCAGAGCTGGGCGGGCCCACTGGGAGTTTAAGCAAGGTAGGACAAGGACAATTTGACTCATTCTGATTTTCTTCATCATTCGATAATGAGGCAACATCTCGTCTGTTTTGCACAAGGACATAACAACTTCTAATACACCATATGCAAATGTGTGGCCTATTAGAGGGAGAGAAATAAAAAAAAAAACATAACTTCTGAGACACGCTTCAGAGAAACTACCCCCGCCCACACACATACACGCACGCACACACACACACAAACACACACACACACACACACACACACACACACACACACACACACACACACACACACACACACACTATGAGGACCATCTTGAAAGTGTTCCATTGGTAATTTGAGTCTGACACCTCTGTCTGCTGTCTAGAGCATCCCGACTTGTGCTGAAACTTCAGGTATTTGTTCCCAAAAATGGAATCTGTGGCCAAATACAAGAAATGGTCCAGCAGCGCCCCTCAGTGGGCATTTTATGTATCTGTTATTCAATAATCTAGTCTAGCCTCATGACGGCACGGTAGCTGATTTTCAAAGCCAACTAAAATAACTTCAAACAGCCTCGTCGTCTTCGTCTAGCTGTTTGATCTGTCTTTTGCTCCGGAGAAAGCCATCATTTGTACTCTCTACATCAATCAAACTGCTAGAGACGTTTATTCGTTTACAGCGCATGCGCAGATTTACACCCGGAAGCACTGACGGATTAGTTTCACGAGATCTGCAACCATCACAACATGCTGATACATTTACCCTAAATAGGGAATCGTGTTATGTTTTAAAGGTAATGAATTATTTCTCCTATAAACAGAACAAGGTGTATGTATATCTGATGTAATTTGTATTTTATGACAATCGTAGAAATATGATTTGAGCACCACTGAGTAAATCTTTGTTTGCTAGCTGGCTAACCAGTCTGTGTAAGCATAAGCAAGGTGCTCTTTAAAGCGATCTGCCAGACGCAGGCTATCTAGCAGGTGGGTTTGTAGATTGATGATTCTCTTGCTAACGTTGCAGTCTTTCCTCCAGCCTCTAATTAAAAACAGTAACAGAATGCCCGCCCGAAACACCATAACCGGTGGGATCCCCAACAGCAGAGTCCGTTACTCCAAATTGGCCAATGATGATGATGGCTACATTGACTTACAGGTAAAGCCTTTCTCTAGTTCAGCCCAAACGGTGGTTGTTTACTTCTCTCGGTAGAATACACTCTCCTTTTTTGAGTCAGTAGCCTGAAGCACACAGAGCTGTATGATAGTGTTGCTGTGTTTATCATTCCCGACCTCATCTCCCTGTCTGTCTGTCCGTCTGCCTGTCTGTCTCTGTTTTTGTGTCTGTAGTTCAAAAAGAGTCCACCCAAAGTCCCATACAGGGCCATCGCCCTGGCAACGGTGCTCTTCCTGATCGGCTCTCTACTGATCATCATCGGCGGGCTCCTTCAGGCGGGCTACTTCCACGTCACTGTGAGTTCACGCCCCCACAACACACACCTGTGCTGTACTCCCAGTGACCCCTCACAACACACACCTGCAGGCAATCAGTTTAACACGGAGCCCGTGCTAGTTTAACACTTCTGATGCTCCAGATTTGCGCCGTCGTCCTGGTGCACCATCCAGCCCTCAAGCTACACGCCTACATGCTACATGCCTCCATGTTCCATGCTACACGCTTCCATCCTACACACCTCCATGTTTCTAGCTGCACGCCTCCATGCTACATGCCTCCATGTTCCATGCTACATGCCTCCATGTTCCATGCTACATGCCTCCATGTTCCATGCTACATGCCTCCATGCTACACGCCTCCATGCTACACGCCTCCATGCTACACGCCTCCATGCTACATGCCTCCATGCTACACGCCTCCATGCTAAAGCCTCCATGCTAAAGCCTCCATGCTACACACCTCCATGCTACATGCCTCCATGTTCCATGTTACACGCCTCCATGCTACATGCCTCCATGCTACATGCCTCCATGCTACACGCCTCCATGCTAAAGCCTCCATGCTAAAGCCTCCATGCTACACACCTCCATGCTACATGCCTCCATGTTCCATGTTACACGCCTCCATGCTACACGCCTCCATGTTTCTAGCTACACGCCTCCATGTTACACGCCTCCATGCTACACGCCTCCATGTTTCTAGCTACACGCCTCCATGCTACACGCCTCCATGTTTCTAGCTACACGCCTCCATGCTACACGTCTCCATGTTCCTAGCTACACGCCTCCATGCTACACGCCTGCATGCTTCTGAGGTCTGAGGTCTCTCCCTGTCTATGTGTCTGTCTGTGTGTGAGTGTGCGTGAGTGAGTGAGAGTGTGCCAGTATGTCTGTGTGAGTGAGTGAGTGAGTGAGTGAGTGAGTGAGTGAGTGAGTGAGTGAGTGAGTGCCAGTACGTCTGTGTGTGTGTGTGTGCGCGTCAGTGAGTGAGTTAGTGAGTGAGAGTGTGCTTGTATGTCTGTGTGAGTGTGTGTATAGATTTCCTATAAACTCTGGTTTTCACACTGACCACTCAGGCGTAGCAGACCTGGGGCCGTGTGTGTCTGTTTGTGTAGATTTCCTGCATAACAGACCTGTGTGTGTGTGTGTGTGTGTGTGTGTGTGTGTGTGTGTGTGTGTGTGTGTGTGTGTGTGTGTGTGTGTGTGTGTGTGTGTGTGTGTGTGTGTGTGTGTGTGTGTGTGTGTGTATAGATTTGATCAGACCTATGGCTGCTGTGCTGGTTAACTGTGCACAGAGTAGCTACAGAAATCCCTCCCGTCTCATTGGCCAAATGTGGTGACCTTTGACTCCAGATTCCCTCTCCTCATGTACCAACACACACATACACACACACACACACACACACACACACACCAGTCCTCGCCCTCACGACATGCTGTTGAGAAGAAGGCCTATTTTAAGCAGACAGATTGTTGAGTAGGAGACATTAAACACTCTTATCTATTTATCTATGATGAGGCCTATTGAGAGCAGGACTTGTGTGTGTGTGTGTGTGTGTGTGTGTGTGTGTGTGTGCGCGCGTGCGTGTGTGCGTGCCAGTGATGTTCTGCAGGGGACTGGACTGTGATGAGCTCCCCGTTCGCACACACAGTCTCTGTTCTCCGTTCACACACACTGTCTGTGCTCCCTGTTCACACACACTGTCTCTGCTCCCCGCTTACACACACACACACACACACACACACACACACACACACACACACACATATAGTCTCTCCAGCAGTCCCTCTATCTGTGCTGGGCTGCTGATAGGGAGCGCTTTGAACAGGCCCAGACATCTCGTCTGTGGGGCCACAGACAGAGTGGAGAGTGTGTGAAGTGTCCTTAGGATAGTGATGTCTGTGAAGTGTGTTTAGGATAGTGGTGTGTGTGTGTGTTAGTGATGGTGTGTGTGAAGTGTGTTTAGGATAGTGCTGTGTATAGTGAGGGTGTGTGAAGTGTGTTTAGGATAGTATTAGTGCTGTGTGTGTTGGTGAGGGTGTGTGAAGTGTGTTTAGGATAGTGCTGTGTATAGTGAGGGTGTGTTAAGTGTGCATATACATATAAGTGTGTAGAGTGATTGTTTGTGGAGTGTGTTTAGAGCAGCGGTGCATATGAAGTGTGTTAAGAGTGTTGGTGTGTGTGCATGTGAAGAATAGTGTGTGTGTGTGTGTGTCTGCACCATATATTAACATAGTCTTACTTCTCTCTCTCTCTCTCCACCTGGCTGATGTAGCATCAGGATCGCACTATTCCCGTCCTGATCATCGGAATCCTGGTGTTCCTTCCTGGATTTTATCATCTGCGGATTGCCTACTATGCCTTCCGAGGTTACCGTGGTTACTCCTATGATGACATTCCTGACTTTGATTGACGTGTGTGCGACGACCAGTCCGTCCTGAGGGGAACTCCTCTGTGTCCTCTGACACACACACACACACACACACACACACTCCTCTGTGTCCCCTCAGACATCTGGGGGTGTTTCTGAGCAGTGTTTAAGATGTTAAATATGTAAATGCTCTGAGAAAATTGACTGTGAAATGAGAATTATATTTCAGCTCTATTTTATGCAACGGATTGTGTAATAATTTATCTGATGGTAGTCTAGTTTGGCCAAACAATTCTATGTTTTGTAGAGAGCAGCTGCTTTCATTTCAAACTCGTGCAAACATTCCTGCTCCCAATCCCTGCGGCCATCCCTGACTCTTATAGAGGAGAGGCATTATCATGGGCCCCCTCAGCAATAAATCCCAATATTGGAGTCACACACACACACACACACACACACACACACACACACACACACACACACACACACATACGTATACACACACACACACACACACACACACCACCCTCAATTATGAACTCCAGAAGAGGTGAACCACACCCAACTAGTGTCCAGCCGACCTTCAGCCAGCACTCAGCCAGCACCCAGCCAGCACCCAGCCGATCCCCAGCCAGTGGTCCAGTCTGCTGAATTCCAGAGGGATGGCGTCCATCTGAGGCGATTAAGCTTGAAGGCTTTTCATCTCCGCATGCCGTCCCCTACATGCGGGCAGCATGCCATGCCATGCCCAGGGCATTAACCCCGCGGGCGCCCCCTCATCACTGGAGAGTGCCCGCTGCCCTCCTAATTGAGCCCGCTCCGGATTCATCTGCCTTCGTTTGTGTTTGTGTTTGTGTTTGTGGGATTGCATCTGTAATTCAGTTGTGTTAGAGGCGTGCCAGAGTTTAATCAGTGTGCTCAGCTGGGTGTGTGTGTGTGTGTGTGTGTGTGTGTGTGTGTGTGTGTGTGTGTGTGTGTGTGTGTGTTGGATCAGATCAGTCGGGGCGTAATGTTGGGGCTAGCCTAGTGTAGTGTACCCCCCCCCACACACACACACACACAACTCTACTGTACAGCCTCATGTTCAAACAATAAAATGGAATGTCCTGCAACACTGCAAGCAGCATTAATTCTTCTGGTTTCATTGTGTGTGTGTGTGTGTGTGTGTGTGTGTGTGTGTGTGTGTGTGTGTGTGTGTGTGTGTGTGTGTGTGTGTCTGCCTGCGTCAGGATCTGTTTGCTTGTTTTATCAGACCAGTGTCTTTAAAGTAGGTTCAAGAACGGGTCAACCTCTCGGACAGTTTGAAGTAGTTAATTGAGACAGTTGGCACAGTTTTATTGTGTGTGTGTGGTTGATTTTTTTTTTTTTTTCTTGAGTTCTTATTTAAATCAGACTTAGCACCCTTGAGCGTGTTGATGGGGAAGTCTGACCCCCATATGCAGACGGGGTAGCAGCACCCATCCTGGTTTGTATCATAAGCCAGCTGTCCTTAAATCCCCAAATGCCAAACTAAGCTGGAGTTGCAGAGTTGCCTCTCAATGGAATCTGGTGAATCCGTGTGTCGCCCACCGCAGGGTTCCGAGCTCAGACTTTTGGCAACTTTTGTTCACACACACAAAAGGAAACAACTGAGCAGGTTATAGCCTGCGATGGCCTTTTGTGCGCGTTTCCACCGCAACGCCCTCCGTCAACGCGCGCCCTCGTGTGGAGTAAAGAGGACACTTTGTGAATTCATATATTTACAAAAAAGTTTAGAGTGAAAGCCGTCCGTGGTTATGACCACCTTTACTTAGTTTTCCACAGTAGATGTTTTGAGATGCTAGAAGTTATTTTATATCTGT
>NC_085001.1:4136182-4153682 GCF_963854185.1 Sardina pilchardus | reverse complement strand
CGACATATCCCCACTCGGCGGTAGGCCTAGGCCTATTTAACTATGCTATGCTTACTATGCATGGCTGTAGGCAGCTGAGGCCACTGAGATCTGGACCTCATCGGTTTTGTGAAAGCCGATTGGAAATACATAAGTTTAGAGCGAACGTTTCAACTATGTTTGCCATGGTAGACAAAAACACTCAAATAAAACAATAGCCTAAAAAATAACTGCATGCGTAATGGACACGGCTCTATATCCTAAATAATTTTCGAGGTTCGCCATTTGGTAATATGACCTATCCTTACTGACAATAATTTAGATTGAGCACAACTAAAGTTGCACGAAGGCAAAATACAGTCCTAAAAGCCTATTCTATATAGCCTGGCCAATATTGTAGATGTGCAAAAGCAGCATTTGCGTGCGTGCTTGCCGGTGAGGTGTAGCCTACAAAAATGAGCATAACATCTGATTATTAAAGTATGGCTATGGGATATAGGCTAGAGAAGAGTTGGTTTAAAATTCAAGTGTAGTAAAAAAAAGTTTGTGCACATCCCCGGTCAAGGTGCAGAACAAGAGTAGCCTAGGCTAAATCATAAAAAAATGGAAAAAGGTTCGCACACTTGAAATCCTTCTTTTTTGATTTGATTGTATTTTCGTGTGGTCTTCTTCAGATTAAAATTCAAGTACGTGCGCTATTTAACCCCTCGAGACCAACTGCAGTCTGCTGACACAGCCAGACGACTCTCCCAACCCATTCATTCGTTTTGGCCGATATAACCCATTCATTCGTTTTGTGCGTATAGATTCCTGCATGCTACATTACCGTGACCCTTAGCCTACCTTGTGGATGATTTTTTCTCATTGGAATACAGCAGGACAGAAAGCCTTTTATCTAACAAACGCAAAAGCTGAGATTGTTGGAAGGACTAGGCTACTCAACAAACTTGTTTTTCGTTTCTGTGAGATCTCGTTATCGTTTTGGATTGTCGGATTTTTATACTTATTGTTTGGACTTATGGACAATGAACTTTGAGGGGGTGGTTGTTAGTGCTTTACAAAGCTTTGTGTTAGTAAGTGTCGGTCCTCCTATCCTTCAGCTCACTGCGCGATGCAGTTGCGCAGGGTGGCCACGAAGTCATTACACAATACATGATATTTGTGTTTTTCGTTTCTTAGATTTAATGCATGTTTGACATGTAAACAGGCCTTCAGTCCGTTAACTTAAGGCCTTCTTTTGCATGGGGTTGCTCGCATCCGCCCGTAACCTAGACTATTATGTGCGTAGTGGCTGCATACTCTTGATTATAATAAGAGGCAAATTGTTACAGGACAACTTAAACTGACTTCCCCAATGCTTCCCCGCAGCACATTACATTTTAATATTGGCTAATATAGGATGAACAAAGTCTATGCTATATTAAATCCAGTAGCCTAATAATTCTATGTGCCACGTCCGATTTCGCAAGTGATGTAGTAGGCTACGTTTAAACATCGACAAACGTCTGAGACTACCCATTTCATGAAGAGCAATTGTCTTGTGCGATCATTCCCCCTCCCCCACACTTGTCTAACCAGTTCACTAGACATTATAGCCTACATATATGCGGCATTGAGGACGATTGCCTCCCTCCCCCCTCTCTCTCGACAGACACTTCCTGACACTAGGGCTCGGGATCATGACATCAAAACTTCGCGGGCACAGCCACATTGGCAGCTTCACTCTTTAGTTTACTATGGATTACTAGGGATTTACTCCCGCCTTTTAGTGTGTTCCTGTTACTTAGTTTTTGCCTTCTTGGTAGTATGTTGCTGTGTAGTGGGGTGTAACAGTGCAACCCACGATCGCAAGAGGAAAAGAATAAATCGCTACTATATTTCTGCTTCTTGTCTTGTGCATCTGAATGAATGGATATTACGTTCAGTGCGCTACCAAATGGCGGCGATATTCCTAGAATGCAAGGCGTGTGCCCGAGCCCTATTATGTAAATGTAAAAATGTGTGTGTGTGTGTGTGTGCGCTGAACCACGAATTCACATATTAACTTTTCTTTTCAGCAGACATCGCAATCATAAAAAAATCGCAAAACTTTTTAATAAAATAATGCCCCTTATCTTAATGGGTTCCGGAGGTTCGTAGAGTAAGTTTTGAACCCCGGTCGCTGACGTATGATTAAGATGCCTTAACCAGTTACGCCACAGTTCGAGTGTCAATCTCTTCGCACTTAGCCAAGAAATATAAAGGATTCAGTCAGTCGAGTTCATTTATTCGCGGCATGCACTTGAAACGCCGATCAAAAGTTCTGACATGTTAAACTGACGTTAGTCATTAATTCACCACATGATAAAATGCTGTTATATTGACGCACAGTAGCCCATGGTAGTCTATGTCTATCTCTGAATCAACATGAACATGCATAACGAGATCCATTATTCTAAGTTGCTAGAAACTTCTTTTGCGGAGCTAGGCCTACTAGTCGATGGTTACAATGAATCACCCTCACTGCCCTATCGCATATCTGACCATCCATTGTCACAATGTTACAAAATGCGCGATCTTCTCCATGCATGTAGCCTACGGTTATAAGTAAAGTGACATGATAGCCTAAGCTACCCAGCGTCGCCGGTTAAAATGAACATGCCTCCGTTTTAAAATAGCCTATAGGCCTACACATTTCTAAGTATTCCTATCATACATAGCCTAAATGTCCATCTTGTCCATCTCTTTCGTCTTCGCCTTGACAATAATAGCCTATTCACGGAAATGCGGTCTTGTAACCGTAATGAATTAATGAATTAATCTGGTTGCCTATATCGGGTCTTTCAGGTTGAATTGAAGGCTTCTAAAACCATTTTCATTAATTTCAACAATGGTTTATTGAAACGTCGTTTGATTATAATTTCGCCAGTCATCACCTTCATTTTAATGATTAAATGAGACGGATTAAATGAGACGGATATGCGGAGCATTTCTCTCCCTCTCCATTGACCAAAACGTTGCTCTGGCATCTCTGCTGGACTGACTGAGTTATAGGCTACGTCGAGTGAGGGAGCCAGCTGTGAGGTAGGCTGTAAAACATTCGAAAACTCTGAAACTGCATTCTGACATGCCGAGCGTGCTGTCTCTTTTCTCCGCTTGTCACCAGCGCGGTGTCTTCGGGTTTTTCCGTGTTTTCCGGTATGAGCCGAACCTTCATTTTATTAAGGCGGTCTTATGTTGCCCCCTTGCGGTTGCAGTTTTAATTAAAGTCCCGATGCTGCGGGAGTCCCGATGTGCGGGAAAGAAAGGAGCATTCTCAACCCGTACCATCTGTATGTGTGTGTGTATCCATGGGTGTCCTACACTGTGACAAGTGTGGTCCTGCACCAGACTTGAACTCAGTGCAAAACCCATGGGTGCTAACATCTGTCACTACCACGTGTGTGTGTGTGTGTGTGTGTGTGTGTGTGTGTGTGTGTGTGTGTGTGTGTGTGTGTGTGTGTGTGTGTGTGTGTGTGTGTGTGTGTGTGTGTGTGTGTGTGTGTGTGTGTGTGTGTGTGTGTGTGTGTGTGCGTGCGTGCGCGTGTGTGTGTGTGTGTGTGTGTGTGTGTGTGTGTGTGTGTTACCTACATTGTGAGACAAGTGTGATCCTGCACCAGACTTGAACTCAAGATAAAACCCATGGGTGCTAGTATCTGTCGCTACCATGTGTGTGTGTGTGTGTGTGTGTGTGTGTGTGTAAACACAGTAGTGTGGGTCAGCATATGGCGGTGTGTGTGTGTGTGTCTGTGTGTGAGTGTGTGTGAAGACATATTGTGGGTCAGCATATGGCGGTGTGTGTGTGTGTGTGTGTGTGTGTGTGTGTGTGTGTGTGTGTGTGTGTGGGAGTGCTTTTGACTTGTTCACCTGCATAGCCGTTGCCAGCATAAGAACATAATTACTCCAGTGATGAGCCAATCAATGGGGGAAATGGGCTGCTTAGTACAGCTCATTATCTGGCCATTGTGCAGCAGAGCTGTCCAGCCTCCTTAGGGCCACTCACACTAGGTACGTTTCACCCGTACCGTACTGGAGCACGGTTGCCTCTGGTTCCTGTCTGCGCTCACACTGCATACAGTATAATCTACCTCCTCACACAACTCTACTGCCCTCTACCTCCTCACACAACTCTACTGCCCTCTACCTCCTCACACAACTGCCCTCTACCTCCTCACACAACTGCCCTCTACCTCCTCACACAACTCTACTGCCCTCTACCTCCTCACACAACTCTACTGCCCTCTACCTCCTCACACAACTCTACTGCCCTCTATCTCCTCACACAACTCTACTGCCCTCTACCTCCTCACACAACTCTACTGCCCTCTACCTCCTCACACAACTCTACTGCCCTCTACCTCCTCACACAACTGCCCTCTACCTCCTCACACAACTCTACTGCCCTCTACCTCCTCACACAACTCTACTGCCCTCTACCTCCTCACACAACTGCCCTCTACCTCCTCACACAACTCTACTACCCTCTATCTCCTCACACAACTGCCCTCTACCTCCTCACACAACTCTACTGCCCTCTACCTCCTCACACAACTGCCCTCTATCTCCTCACACAACTCTACTGCCCTCTACCTCCTCACACAACTCCACTGCCCTCTACCTCCTCACACAACTCTACTGCCCTCTACCTCCTCACACAACTCTACTACCCTCTATCTCCTCACACAACTGCCCTCTACCTCCTCACACAACTGCCCTCTACCTCCTCACACAACTCTACTGCCCTCTACCTCCTCACACAACTCTACTGCCCTCTACCTCCTCACACAACTGCCCTCTACCTCCTCACACAACTCTACTGCCCTCTACCTCCTCACACAACTCTACTGCCCTCTACCTCCTCACACAACTGCCCTCTACCTCCTCACACAACTCTACTACCCTCTATCTCCTCACACAACTGCCCTCTACCTCCTCACACAACTCTACTGCCCTCTACCTCCTCACACAACTGCCCTCTACCTCCTCACACAACTCTACTGCCCTCTACCTCCTTACACAACTCTACTGCCCTCTACCTCCTCACACAACTCTACTGCCCTCTACCTCCTCACACAACTCTACTGCCCTCTATCTCCTCACACAACTGCCCTCTACCTCCTTACACAACTCTACTGCCCTCTATCTCCTCACACAACTGCCCTCTACCTCCTCACACAACTCTACTGCCCTCTACCTCCTCACACAACTCTACTGCCCTCTACCTCCTCACACAATTCTACTGCCCTCTATCTCCTCACACAACTGCCCTCTACCTCCTCACACAACTCTACTGCCCTCTACCTCCTCACACAACTCTACTGCCCTCTACCTCCTCACACAACTCTACTGCCCTCTACCTCCTCACACAACTCTACTGCCCTCTACCTCCTCACACAACTCTACTGCCCTCTACCTCCTCACACAACTCTACTGCCCTCTACCTCCTCACACAACTCTACTGCCCATCCTCTACCTCACCTTTAGATGATCCTATCCTCTCTTCCTTTTTTTATCTCCTCTTATCCTCCTCTCTCTTCTCCTTCTTATCTCTCCTCCTCTCCTCTCTTCTGTTCTCTTCTTATCTCTGCTCCGTTCTTCCCCTCTCTTCTCTTCTCTCTCCTCTCCTCTCTCCTCTGTTCCTGTCCTCTCCTCTCCGTTGTCATTGCTGATGTCCATTGGGACAGTATGAATATGCATGCTCATTGATAAACATGTGTCTTTGAGGAAGGGAAATTGAAGGTTAATGCACAACAAACTGTGCTGTGGATGTGCTGTCGCCCACTTGTGTGGAATGTCTGTGCTGCATTGTAATGGAGTAGGCTGGGAGAGGCAGGTTTAAGGGTCCCAGTCCATCAAATCAACCAGACAAATTACATCTGAGAGCTTAGCAAAGCAATATTCCTGTCTGTCGGCCAAGCGCTCCAAAAAATATTTCACTTGATATTATGGTCACTGCCACTGACTTCAGATGCGGGAGGGAGTCGCATCGATAGCTGGCGTGCGACTGAGTGCTGATCTCTTTGGCTTTTTGTGTGTGTGTGTGTGTGTGTGTGTGTGTGTGCACCATAACTCTGACTGTCAAGGGCCTGACTCACCTCTCTGCGTATAAAAGTCTTTCTAAAGAGCTCAAGGGTGCGTTGACGGAGACAGAGCCCTTGGAGCGTTATTGAAAGCTAATGTGGAATTAGCATTACACAGGCAGGTCTGGCCCAGAACCGGCTGCGTGTCGCACCCTTCTTTGGATTTGATGTGTCTGATGTCAAAAGGTACAGACAGACAGACAGATGATACATTTATATACCGAGACATACACACACACACACACACACACACACACACACACACTAAGCTAAGCTAAGCTAAGCTAAGCTATTTTACTGTATAGCTCTGTGGCTGCAGTTGCACAGATTAACGTCAATTGTGTTAGTGTTAGCGCTTCTGTGGGTCAGTATTTTTTTTATAATAATTAAAAAAAGAGCTTTCCACAAGGGAACCATCAGAGCTGGGCGGGCCCACTGGGAGTTTAAGCAAGGTAGGACAAGGACAATTTGACTCATTCTGATTTTCTTCATCATTCGATAATGAGGCAACATCTCGTCTGTTTTGCACAAGGACATAACAACTTCTAATACACCATATGCAAATGTGTGGCCTATTAGAGGGAGAGAAATAAAAAAAAAAAACATAACTTCTGAGACACGCTTCAGAGAAACTACCCCCGCCCACACACATACACGCACGCACACACACACACACAACACACACACACACACACACACACACACACACACACACACACACACACACACACACACACACACACACACACACACACACACACACACACACTATGAGGACCATCTTGAAAGTGTTCCATTGGTAATTTGAGTCTGACACCTCTGTCTGCTGTCTAGAGCATCCCGACTTGTGCTGAAACTTCAGGTATTTGTTCCCAAAAATGGAATCTGTGGCCAAATACAAGAAATGGTCCAGCAGCGCCCCTCAGTGGGCATTTTATGTATCTGTTATTCAATAATCTAGTCTAGCCTCATGACGGCACGGTAGCTGATTTTCAAAGCCAACTAAAATAACTTCAAACAGCCTCGTCGTCTTCGTCTAGCTGTTTGATCTGTCTTTTGCTCCGGAGAAAGCCATCATTTGTACTCTCTACATCAATCAAACTGCTAGAGACGTTTATTCGTTTACAGCGCATGCGCAGATTTACACCCGGAAGCACTGACGGATTAGTTTCACGAGATCTGCAACCATCACAACATGCTGATACATTTACCCTAAATAGGGAATCGTGTTATGTTTTAAAGGTAATGAATTATTTCTCCTATAAACAGAACAAGGTGTATGTATATCTGATGTAATTTGTATTTTATGACAATCGTAGAAATATGATTTGAGCACCACTGAGTAAATCTTTGTTTGCTAGCTGGCTAACCAGTCTGTGTAAGCATAAGCAAGGTGCTCTTTAAAGCGATCTGCCAGACGCAGGCTATCTAGCAGGTGGGTTTGTAGATTGATGATTCTCTTGCTAACGTTGCAGTCTTTCCTCCAGCCTCTAATTAAAAACAGTAACAGAATGCCCGCCCGAAACACCATAACCGGTGGGATCCCCAACAGCAGAGTCCGTTACTCCAAATTGGCCAATGATGATGATGGCTACATTGACTTACAGGTAAAGCCTTTCTCTAGTTCAGCCCAAACGGTGGTTGTTTACTTCTCTCGGTAGAATACACTCTCCTTTTTTGAGTCAGTAGCCTGAAGCACACAGAGCTGTATGATAGTGTTGCTGTGTTTATCATTCCCGACCTCATCTCCCTGTCTGTCTGTCCGTCTGCCTGTCTGTCTCTGTTTTTGTGTCTGTAGTTCAAAAAGAGTCCACCCAAAGTCCCATACAGGGCCATCGCCCTGGCAACGGTGCTCTTCCTGATCGGCTCTCTACTGATCATCATCGGCGGGCTCCTTCAGGCGGGCTACTTCCACGTCACTGTGAGTTCACGCCCCCACAACACACACCTGTGCTGTACTCCCAGTGACCCCTCACAACACACACCTGCAGGCAATCAGTTTAACACGGAGCCCGTGCTAGTTTAACACTTCTGATGCTCCAGATTTGCGCCGTCGTCCTGGTGCACCATCCAGCCCTCAAGCTACATGCCTCCATGTTCCATGCTACACGCTTCCATCCTACACACCTCCATGTTTCTAGCTGCACGCCTCCATGCTACATGCCTCCATGTTCCATGCTACATGCCTCCATGCTACACGCCTCCATGTTCCATGCTACATGCCTCCATGCTACACGCCTCCATGCTACATGCCTCCATGCTACACGCCTCCATGCTACACGCCTCCATGCTACACGCCTCCATGCTACACGCCTCCATGCTAAAGCCTCCATGCTACACGCCTCCATGCTAAAGCCTCCATGCTACACGCCTCCATGCTACACGCCTCCATGCTAAAGCCTCCATGCTAAAGCCTCCATGCTACATGCCTCCATGTTCCATGTTACACGCCTCCATGCTACACGCCTCCATGTTTCTAGCTACACACCTCCATGCTACACGTCTCCATGCTACATGCCTCCATGCTACACGCCTCCATGCTACACGCCTCCATGCTACATGCCTCCATGCTATCCACGATATTCCGCAGCCAACAATGGGGGTCGCCATGACACCGAGACGGTTTTCTATTTCCGGCGAAGCTGCATCGTATCTGTTTTAACGTGACGGTTTACGGTGCTTAACATATCATAACGCATATAAAAGTCAACTTTTCTATTTTATATCGGTTATATGTGATGCAGTATATACATGCTGAGGGCAGAATTGTCAACATTTCGAACGAAATCTAAGTTGAGGCATAATCTAGTTTGCTATGGAGAACGCACATGTTAACAGAATGAACGGAAGTTGAAAACAGTATCGTAACCATCGCAACGATACATATTTCCGGGTTAAGGAAAGAGGTGGATATGCCTCCATGCTATATGCCTCCATGTTCCTAGCTACACGCCTCCATGCTACACGCCTGCATGTTTCTGAGGTCTGAGGTCTCTCCCTGTCTATGTGTCTGTCTGTGTGTGAGTGTGCGTGAGTGAGTGAGAGTGTGCCAGTATGTCTGTGTGAGTGAGTGAGTGAGTGAGTGAGTGCCAGTACGTCTGTGTGTGTGTGTGTGTGCGCGTCAGTGAGTGAGTTAGTGAGTGAGAGTGTGCTTGTATGTCTGTGTGAGTGTGTGTATAGATTTCCTATAAACTCTGGTTTTCACACTGACCACTCAGGCGTAGCAGACCTGGGGCCGTGTGTGTCTGTTTGTGTAGATTTCCTGCATAACAGACCTGTGTGTGTGTGTGTGTGTGTGTGTGTGTGTGTGTGTGTGTGTGTGTGTGTGTGTGTGTGTGTGTGTGTGTGTGTGTGTGTGTATAGATTTGATCAGACCTATGGCTGCTGTGCTGGTTAACTGTGCACAGAGTAGCTACAGAAATCCCTCCCGTCTCATTGGCCAAATGTGGTGACCTTTGACTCCAGATTCCCTCTCCTCATGTACCAACACACACATACACACACACACACACACACACACACACACACCAGTCCTCGCCCTCACGACATGCTGTTGAGAGGAAGGCCTATTTAAAGCAGACAGATTGTTGAGTAGGAGACATTAAACACTCTTATCTATTTATCTATGATGAGGCCTATTGAGAGCAGGACTTGTGTGTGTGTGTGTGTGTGTGTGTGTGTGTGTGTGTGTGTGTGTGCGCGCGTGCGTGTGTGCGTGCCAGTGATGTTCTGCAGGGGACTGGACTGTGATGAGCTCCCCGTTCGCACACACAGTCTCTGTTCTCCGTTCACACACACTGTCTGTGCTCCCTGTTCACACACACTGTCTCTGCTCCCCGCTTACACACACACACACACACACACACACACACGGTCTCTCCGGCAGTCCCTCTATCTGTGCTGGGCTGCTGATAGGGAGCGCTTTGAACAGGCCCAGACATCTCGTCTGTGGGGCCACAGACAGAGTGGAGAGTGTGTGAAGTGTCCTTAGGATAGTGATGTCTGTGAAGTGTGTTTAGGATAGTGGTGTGTGTGTGTGTTAGTGATGGTGTGTGTGAAGTGTGTTTAGGATAGGGGTGTGTGTGTTAGTGAGGGTGTGTGAAGTGTGTTTAGGATAGTATTAGTGCTGTGTGTGTTGGTGAGGGTGTGTGAAGTGTGTTTAGGATAGTGCTGTGTATAGTGAGGGTGTGTTAAGTGTGCATATACTGGTGTTAAGTGTGTAGAGTGATTGTTTGTGGAGTGTGTTTAGAGCAGCGGTGCATATGAAGTGTGTTAAGAGTGTTGGTGTGTGACGTGTATGCATGTGAAGAATAGTGTGTGTGTGTGTGTGTGTCTGCACCATATATTAACATAGTCTTACTTCTCTCTCTCTCTCTCCACCTGGCTCATGTAGCATCAGGATCGCACTATTCCCGTCCTGATCATCGGAATCCTGGTGTTCCTTCCTGGATTTTATCATCTGCGGATTGCCTACTATGCCTTCCGAGGTTACCGTGGTTACTCCTATGATGACATTCCTGACTTTGATTGACGTGTGTGCGACGACCAGTCCGTCCTGAGGGGAACTCCTCTGTGTCCTCTGACACACACACACACACACACACACACACACACTCCTCTGTGTCCCCTCAGACATCTGGGGGTGTTTCTGAGCAGTGTTTAAGATGTTAAATATGTAAATGCTCTGAGAAAATTGACTGTGAAATGAGAATTATATTTCAGCTCTATTTTATGCAACGGATTGTGTAATAATTTATCTGATGGTAGTCTAGTTTGGCCAAACAATTCTATGTTTTGTAGAGAGCAGCTGCTTTCATTTCAAACTCGTGCAAACATTCCTGCTCCCAATCCCTGCGGCCATCCCTGACTCTTATAGAGGAGAGGCATTATCATGGGCCCCCTCAGCAATAAATCCCAATATTGGAGTCACACACACACACACACACACACACACACACACACACACACACACACACACACACACACACACACACACACACATACGTATACACACACACACACACACACACACACCACCCTCAATTATGAACTCCAGAAGAGGTGAACCACACCCAACTAGTGTCCAGCCGACCTTCAGCCAGCACTCAGCCAGCACCCAGCCAGCACCCAGCCGATCCCCAGCCAGTGGTCCAGTCTGCTGAATTCCAGAGGGATGGCGTCCATCTGAGGCGATTAAGCTTGAAGGCTTTTCATCTCCGCATGCCGTCCCCTACATGCGGGCAGCATGCCATGCCATGCCATGCCCAGGGCATTAACCCCGCGGATGCCATGCCATGCCATGCCATGCCCAGGGCATTAACCCCGCGGGCGCCCCCTCATCACTGGAGACTAGTGCCCGCTGCCCTCCTAATTGAGCCCGCTCCGGATTCATCTGCCTTCGTTTGTGTTTGTGTTTGTGTTTGTGGGATTGCATCTGTAATTCAGTTGTGTTAGAGGCGTGCCAGAGTTTAATCAGTGTGCTCAGCTGGGTGTGTGTGTGTGTGTGTGTGTGTGTGTGTGTGTGTGTGTGTGTGTGTGTGTGTGTGTGTGTGTGTGTGTGTGTGTGTGTGTGTGTGTGTGTGTGTGTGTGTGTGTGTGTGTGTGTGTGTGTGTGTGTTGGATCAGATCAGTCGGGGCGTAATGTTGGGGCTAGCCTAGTGTAGTGTACCCCCCCCCCCCCCACACACACACACAACTCTACTGTACAGCCTCATGTTCAAACAATAAAATGGAATGTCCTGCAACACTGCAAGCAGCATTAATTCTTCTGGTTTCATTGTGTGTGTGTGTGTGTGTGTGTGTGTGTGTGTGTGTGTGTGTGTGTGTGTGTCTGTTTGCTTGTTTTATCAGACCAGTGTCTTTAAAGTAGGTTCAAGAACGGGTCAACCTCTCGGACAGTTTGAAGTAGTTAATTGAGACAGTTGGCACAGTTTTATTGTGTGTGTGTGGTTGATTTTTTTTTTTTTCTTGAGTTCTTATTTAAATCAGACTTAGCACCCTTGAGCGTGTTGATGGGGAAGTCTGACCCCCATATGCAGACGGGGTAGCAGCACCCATCCTGGTTTGTATCATAAGCCAGCTGTCTTTAAATCCCCAAATGCCAAACTAAGCTGGAGTTGCAGAGTTGCCTCTCAATGGAATCTGGTGAATCCGTGTGTCGCCCACCGCAGGGTTCCGAGCTCAGACTTTTGGCAACTTTTGTTCACACACACAAAAGGAAACAACTGAGCAGGTTATAGCCTGCGATGGCCTTTTGTGCGCGTTTCCACCGCAACGCCCTCCGTCAACGCGCGCCCTCGTGTGGAGTAAAGAGGACACTTTGTGAATTCATATATTTACAAAAAAGTTTAGAGTGAAAGCCGTCCTTGGTTATGACCACCTTTACTTGGTTTTCCACAGTAGATGTTTTGAGATGCTAGAAGTTATTTTATATCTGTGCATATGAAGGCTAGGCTACTTTGAGTTAACTGAAGCGTCTGTTTTCGATGAATCGTAAATGTAATCAGAGTTTAAGGGCAGGCACTAGAAACACATATTAAAGAAAGTATTTGGCGAAGTAGCACTTTGAATTCAGACCTGCGTATCCTGACTAGACATATTTGGGTAATTTGTCACAATTCATACAAAGAGCCGTGGATAATTTATTCAGTTGGGACAATAGTAGGTGCAGACGAGGAGTGGAATTCTCAGCGGTATTCGAAGACAATGCGCGTGGACCTTTAGGTCACTCCGTTAGGGTCAGACTAGGGGGGCGAAACGTCACGAGGTCAGACAAATGGGAAGGCAACGGTAGTGTAATTTTTCAATCTGGGGACAGGGTAACCGGAGGGTAACGCGTGGTGTGTGTGCCGAGGGAGGGGGAGGAGACGCAAGCATTGTGCGCATTGTCTGCTCGAGAGGAGGACGCGCTGCGACTGCGAGAGAAAGGGACGGGAGTGGAAGCGCGAGGCAGACCCGTCGACAGCAGCGGGAGAAAGTGCCCTCTCCGTACAACACACAAGCTGCATTCTAGTTTCACCTGCCTACACTTTAACTAATGTTTGTAAACACGGTATTCCTTTTAGAGGACTGCCTACAACTGTTGGGCATTTGGGGCGTTAGCGCTACCTTTTAACTTCGAACGAGGGACACCCAACCAGGACTCAGGTTGAGAAAGAGCAAGTGGAGAACGGAACCCAAGTTCGACTTGGCGATGCACTTGTGTTCGACTGGAAAGTGTTTTCACTGAGATGAGGTTAGGAGAGAGCTGAGGAGAACCCTCAGAATACCCTCAGAGGAACGCTGTCTCGCGGTGTAATCCAGAAGAGTGGACTGCTCCGGGACGGGACGGAGGATCCGTGCATCTCGCTCGAGCCCCGAGGGGGGATATCGCCAGCCTCCCCACATGTTCCAATTTCCTCCCCCGCCGCACGCGGAGCACCTGTCCAGAACACTTCATCTCACCGGAGGAGAGGCCCCGACACTGACCGGTTATTGAATGCAATTCATCACTCTGTCATCTCTTCAGGAACATTTTGCATATTACTGAGCTGTTGGCTCACTGAACTGGAAGACGTCTGAGAAAACTATCTGAGGTCTCTTGAACTGGATGTATTTCCACTTAAATAAACCGACAACGATTCTACAGAGGTGCATTCGATTAGATGCGTATTCAAGACCACAAGAAGGCCTTTTATCGATGGACTAACAACCTCATTCTTTTGACACTGCGAAGTGCCTAATCTGGGTAAGACGCTCCTTCGTGTACACACACGCACGCACACACACACACACACACACACACACACAAACACACACATGCAGTCTCGCTTTCTAGCCGTGGGAAACCTTTGTGTGAAAACACTCCGTTACCACAATCATGGATGAATTCGGGAGTGTATCTTGATCTACTGTTAGTTACAGTTTGGCTTGGACTATACGTGAATTGTAACAGCACACTGTTTGCAGCACTCTAATGAAATAAGCGTATTAGTCTAGGTGAACGCCAAAGAACGTGGCAGGTGTGCGCGGAGTTTACATGAGGCTGCTCGCACGCACCCTACCCCCGTTGTTTTGCTTTGAGAACAACAAGACCTCACGAGCCCACAAAGTAGCCTACTCTTCCGTTAGAGACGCACAGCAGCAGGCTGCAATCTTTTCAAACCGGGTTATTGGGGTGCTATAACCATGCAGGCTGTGAAGAGCCCTTAGGGCTTACTTTTATGAATCGTTTAAAAAATTGTAAAGAACCAACAAAAGTGCCAAAAATGAAGCATGTAATAGAACCATATTTTGGTTCCATTCGGCACCTTTTTTGGTTCTTTAAACACCTTTTTATCCAGGAGCTGCGGTAGACAGTTAATCCTCAGTGTGTTGATTTGGCCGCCTTGTTCTCTTTTATCGCGCTTTGATGTGCAGACTCGTTTGAACAGCGCACACAGACGGTATTTACGTGCACCTGTCACGCTCAACATGTCTCCGGTGGCTACGGGACCTGCTGTTGCACGGTCACCTGCCAGTTGTCTCCCGCGGGCTGCCGGAGAGCCCTGGCGCGTGCACTAACGACTCACTGACCTAATTGTCGGCCTTAACTGTGGTCTCCTCCGACACCTGTTAATGCTGCGGTTTTAAGAAGCTCTGCTCTGTCCGTAAAGCTTGACCAGGAGTTGCTGCTCTGCGTGTCTGTGTCTACAAACACACCTCTAATCTAGAGGAGAGCGGCCGCTGCGCGCCCCGACTCCGCGTCTCGGTCACCGGGGCGTGATGTGATTGTCGCTGGTAGGTTAGTAGTAGGGCCCATCGGTGATCGATCGGGGTTCGATGGGACTGCTACCGATGCGGAAATGGTCAAATCTCGATAGTAAACACACAGTGCAGTGCATCAGTGGACCTGTGTGTGCTGTGTGTGTGGCACTGATTATTTCAGGCCTCTGCGAGCACAGATCAGTGTCACATGTGTGTGTGTGTGTGTGTGTGTGTGTGTGTGTGTGTGTCTGTCACCTCCTGGACGAGTGAGGCCAGACTGGTATCGAAAATCCCAGTTACCCAGTACTGCTGCTGTGTACTGCCCCAGGCGTGTGCACGTGTGTGTGTGTGTGTGTGCGTGTGTGTGTGTGTGTGTTCGTGCGCGTGCGTGCGTGTGTGCGTGCGTGTGGGGTTATGGTGGGCATTGTAATAATGAAGTGCTTACTCAGGACCACCGTGTCTATTGTGGCCAAAGTACAGGCTGCTGTACCGGCCAGAGAGTGACCAAGTGCTATTCACCAGCCTGAGCTGAGCTGCTCTTATTAATAACACCAATAATAATAATAATAATAATAACAAGTATCTCTCTCTCTCTGTCTTTCTTTTCTTTCTCTTTCTTTTCTTTCTCTCTCATTCCGTCACGGGACACTTCTCCCTGTTCTCATTGCACACACACACACACACACACACACACACACACACACACACACACACACCTCCTCATTCTCATCCCACAGACACACACACACATGCCTCCTCATTCTCATCCACACACACACACACACACACACACACACACACACACACACAGGCTGCAGCCCAAGGGGCATCACTGCACAGCGGGTCAGGGCCAGAAGCCCAGCTCTGGCAGACCTGAATCACCACCATGCACTCAGAGACTCATGTAGTGTGTGTGTGTGTGTGTGTGTGTGTGTGTGTGTGTGTGTGTGTGTGGTAGGATCCACTCAGAGACTCCGGTGCTGTTGATGTGTGTGTGTGTGTGTATGTGTGTGTGTGTGTGTATGGCAATATCCACTCAGAGACTCCTGTGCTGTTGGTGTTTGTGTGTGTGTGTGTGTGTGTCAGGATATGTCTGTTTGTGTGTGTGTGTGTGTGTGTGTGTGTGTGTGTGTGTGTGTGTGTGTGTGTGAATGTCAGGATATTTGTGTGTGTGTGACTTGGTTAATAAGCAGCCTGTTTATTAGGAGGTATGTGTAGGCTAATATACTGAATCCCGTATGCAGTGGTGTGTGTCATGTGTGTGTGCGTGTGCAGCCCACTGTGTGATGTGTGTGTGTTGGTCATGGAGTTAACCCCCGCTTGTTTCTCCAGAGGATTCCGAGGCGAGTTTATGGCCAGTTCAAGTTTTTATTTCTGCGACGGCTTTGAGGCCAAAAGAGCTTAGCGTTGCTGGAATATGGCAAACAGGGAAGAAATGAGCCAATCGGATTAGACCTGCGTTACTCACTCTACACACTCTTAATGGAGGCATTGTGAACGGGCCGGAGACCCCAGCTTATGTCAGCGCTCGTGAGGTGAGCTCACACCGCAGCTCTGCATCCGTACACACACACACACACACACACACACACACACACACACTCACACACACACTCACACTGCAGCTGTGCTCTATGAGTCTCATGAGGTGGGGGGGTGGGGGGGGGGGGTCACAGGCACGAGACTAAGACATGTCCAAAGACTTCAGCCGCACACCCGCTCATCGAAATCTAAGACGTGTCCACAGAGCTCAGCTGTAGGACTCGCGTGGGTCTCTCTGGTCTCGTGAGCGGTGAGACGTAGACACGAGACCGCACACACACGACTCAAGCGTCTCACACACGTCTCGGGGAGCTCAAACTCACAGAGAGCTCAGTCCTGCAAGAGTCACTCCTCTGAAACAGCACTCAAGACCCGTCTCAGCGGCAGAACTCTACAACACACACACACACAGAGCTCCGCTGCAGAACTCTACAACACACACACACACACACACACACAGCTCCGCTGCAGAACTCTAGAACACACACACAAAGAACTCTAGAACACACACACACAGAGCTCCGCTGCAGAACTCTAGAACACACACACAAAGAACTCTAGAACACACACAAACAGATACGTTGCAGAACTCTAGAACACACACACACAGAACTCTAGAACACACACACACACAGAGATCTGCTGGAGAACTCTAGAACACACACAGAACACTCCGCTGGAAGACTGGACTATCACACCCACTGCTACGGTACACACACACACGTCACGTACACACACACACCTACACACACACTGCTGTGCTTGCTCCCCCACAGACCTCCATGACACGTCAGTGTGACACCCCTGAGCTGTGATGCTCCCTGGGCCGGGCGTTTCCCAGAGGCCTTTGCTGCAGGCCTCAGAGCGCTCTTTAATTGAGCAGCAGAGCCACCGCTGTCTGGGTGGAGGATCCACAGTGGAGAACAGCAGCTGTCTGTGAGTGAACTCCATCAGTGGAGAACAGCAGCTCTCTGGGTGGAGGAGCATCTCTGAGTGAACTCCATCTGTGCAGAACAGCAGCTCTCTGGGTGGAGGAGCATCTCTGAGTGAACTCCATCTGTGCAGAACAGCAGCTGTGTGTGAAAGTGTTGTGGGTGACTTCCTATGAGCCTCTGATGCTGAGAGTGTGTGTGTGTGTGTGTGTGTGTGTGTGTGTG
>NC_085001.1:4123682-4126182 GCF_963854185.1 Sardina pilchardus | reverse complement strand
TCTCTCAGATTCTTAATATCCGTCTCTCTCCCTCTTTCTCTCTCTCTCTCTCTCTCCCTCTCTCTCTGTCTCATTCTTCCTTCTCAGTAATAAGTGCCCTCTCTCACACACACAAACACACTACCTCATCTTTCACACACAAATAGACACTTCTCTTTCTCACACACAATCCTGCTCTCACACACACACAAACACACCCCCCCCTCTCACACACACAAACACACTCCCCCTCTCACATACACAAACACACTCTCTGTCCAGTTGGCTCTGGTGTCCTGTCATTCCTCTGTTGAGCTGAAGCCAGTGTGTTATTGAGAAGCCTGCACACACACACACACAGTCACACACACACACACACACACACACACACACACACACACACACACACTCAGTGTGTTATTGAGAGGCCTGCTCACTGGGTCGTCCTCCTGTCTAACAAAAGGGTGTGTTTACCCTGCCGCTCGTCTAGGAATGCTCAGGCAAAATGCCTCAGCCAGGGCTGCATTTGTAATTACACACACACACACACACAAACACAAACACACACAAACACACACACACAAACACACAAACACACATACACACACACAAACACACATACACACATACACACACACAAACACATTCCTAAGTCTATGGGTGCGGTTTATATTTATGTTTATATTTACTGTTTGTGTATGTATTTCCTGTGTGTGTGTGTGTGTGTGTGTGTGTGTGTGTCGCAGGTGACTCCCAGTCTGCTGATCCGGTGGTGCGGGCCCGGGTGGGGGGGTTCGCGGAGCTGGGCTGCAGTCTCACCCCCCCCTCTCAGGGCGCCTCCAGCCCCAACCTGGTGCCTCTGCACGTGGTGGAGTGGGTCCGCCTGGGCTACAGCGTGCCCGTGCTCATCAAGTTCGGCGTCTACACCCCCCGCGTGCACCCCAACTACAGAGGTGAGCACCCCCTGCCTGCCTGGAGCTGCCATCGCAGCTGCTCACACTTGCTCTAAGCCAGGGGTCTCCAACATTGGCTACTATGTAGGAGAATTACCTGCACAAAACAGGGGTGAGGGGCTGTGTGCTCCAAATGCGTAGCCCTCCATATGATTCCGGATCCTTCCGGAAGCCCTCATCCCCAAACAGGTTGGAGACCCCTGCTCTGAACAAACACTTAACTCCAGCACACACTCTCAACCAAATAATCAGCCTCCTGAACACATTTCTTGAACTGATCAGTCTTTTCGCAAAACCATTAACAGTTTTCACGCATATAAAGACAATGTGCAGATCTCATAGAGGTGCACTTGTGATGCATGATGATAGCCACAGCTGGTCAATGTGTAGCACGAAGAGAGCCTCAATGCTGAGCACGGGTACAACAGTTTTGAGGCCATTTTTCAGTTTTTCCACAAATGTCTCAAACACAAAGTTTCTCAGGGTTGAGGTAGAGGCTAGCTGGACGTCTCCAACATGTATGGTTTCTTAGAGTTGAGGTAGAGGCTACTACATCTCAAACACGTATGGCTTCTCAGGGTTGAGGTAGAGGCTAGCTGGTAGAGGCTAGCTGTACGGGTTGAGGTAGAGGCTAGCTGTACGGGTTTAGGTAGAGGCTAGCTGTACTGGTTGAGGTCGAGGCTAGCTGTACTGGTTGAGGTAGGGGCTAGCTGTACTGGTTGAGGTAGGGGCTAGCTGGTAGAGGCTAGCTGTACAGGTCGAGGTAGAGGCTAGCTGGTAGAGGCTAGCTGTACGGGTCGAGGTAGAGGCTAGCTGGTAGAGGCTAGCTGTACGGGTTGAGGTAGAGGCTAGCTGTACGGGTTTAGGTAGAGGCTAGCTGTACTGGTTGAGGTAGGGGCTAGCTGTACTGGTTGAGGTAGGGGCTAGCTGGTAGAGGCTAGCTGTACAGGTCGAGGTAGAGGCTAGCTGGTAGAGGCTAGCTGTACGGGTCGAGGTAGAGGCTAGCTGTAATGATTGAGGTAGAGGCTAGCTGTACGGGTTGAGGTCGAGGCTAGCTGTACTAGTTGAGGTAGAGGCTAGCTGTACGGGTTGAGGTCGAGGCTAGCTGTACGGGTTAAGGTAGATGCTAGCTGTACGGGTTGAGGTCGAGGCTAGCTGTACGGGTTGAGGTAGAGGCTAGCTGGTAGAGGCTAGCTGTACGGGTCGAGGTAGAGGCTAGCTGTACGGGTCGAGGTAGAGGCTAGCTGTACGGGTTGAGGTAAAGGCTAGCTGTACGGGTTGAGGGAGAGGCTAGCTGTACGGGTCCAGGTAGAGGCTAGCTGTACGGGTCGAGGTAGAGGCTAGCTGGTAGAGGCTAGCTGTACGGGTCGAGGTAAAGGCTAGCTGTACGGGTCGAGGTAGAGGCTAGCTGTACGGGTTGAGGTAGAGGCTAGCTGTAATGATTGAGGTAGAGGCTAGCTGTACGGGTTGAGGTCGAGGCTAGCTGTACTAGTTGAGGTAGAGGCTAGCTGTACGGGTTGAGGTCGAGGCTAGCTGTACGGGTTAAGGTAGATGCTAGCTGTACGGGT
>NC_085001.1:4086182-4088682 GCF_963854185.1 Sardina pilchardus | reverse complement strand
CCGTTGTGCACGCGCCGCTTAAAAAGCTGATTTATCCTCTTCTGGCATATCGTGACAGGAGAACCATGTCAACTTTGGATGCGGTTATCTTAGCGATAGTTTGTGTAATACCCTCGATATACATATCGTTGGAAAGCTTAGTTTATAGCCGTTCACGTGAGCACAATAACTTAATTTAGTAAATGTTACAGAAACGACTGGTTCCGCTTTACAGGGTCACATATTTGTTATCATATGTGTGTGTTTTCTCATATATTTGTTATCATATGTGTGTGTATTCTCATATATTTGTTATCATATGTGTGTGTTTTCTCATATATTTGTTATCATATGTGTGTGTATTCTCATATATTTGTTATCATATGTGTGTGTTTTCTCATATATTTGTTATCATATGTGTGTGTATTCTCATATATTTGTTATCATATGTGTGTGTTTTCTCATATATTTGTTATCATATGTGTGTGTATTCTCATATATTTGTTATCATATGTGTGTGTATTCTCACATATTTGTTATCATATGTGTGTGTTTTCTCACATATTTGTTATCATATGTGTGTGTATTCTCACATATTTGTTATCATATGTGTGTGTTTTCTCATATATCCCTCTCCCTCTCTCCCCGCAGGCCCCGCTCTCCCTCCAACAGCCCGGACAGCGTGCTGAAGATGAAGCTGTGTCCCCCGCTGTCCTTCTTCCCCTCCTCCTCTTCCTCCTCCGACCGCTCCTCCTTCGACAAGGGCAGCCGCAGCGAGTACCACGACCAGCGCAAGCAGCTCCTGTCGGGCACCTCGCCCCCGCCGCGCTACACGCTCTTCGAGAGCCACCTGGGAGGGTCGCCCTCCGCCACCTCCGCCCTAGAGTCCATCGCCCGCGGCCCCGACGGACGCTTCGTGGTCCAGGCCTACGCCGCCGGGTCCAGCCCCGCGGCGCACGTGAAGCGCAGCTTCGAGAGGGACTTCCCGCAGTCCCCCGGGAGGGGATCGTTCCGGGACTCTCCGTCCCGAGCCGGGCGGCCGGACGGCGATCGGGAGGAGGAGCATCGCTGCTCTCCGCTGGCGCTGTCGGTGGACGCGGCGATGATGTCGCCGCACCTGGACAAGCTGGCCGAGTCGCCGGGGCGGGTCAGAGCCATGGCCCGCAACTTCTCGCGCCACGGCTGCTTCCACTCGGACGACGGGCAGGCCGGGTCAGAGGCGCTGCTGGAGCGCGCCAGCTTCTACTCGGACAACGGCGAGGACCGGCTCCGCCATTCCCCCCGCCGCTACCGCGGGCCGGCTCACCCCGAGGACCTGCTGCCCGGTCTCGCCCGCCGCGCCCGCTACCGGCCCACGGAGGCGGACGGCCCGCTGAGCCCCGACGCCACCCAGCTGACCCACCTGGAGGCCGAGAGCGACGACGGCGAGCCGAGCGGCGGCGGACTGACCCGGCGGCAGCGGCTGGCGCGGCGGGAGCGCGAGGAGACGGAGCGCGAGCTGGACGGCTACACCTGCGGCCTGCGCCTGAGGGACCGGGTCATCACGACTCAGCAGCAGCGCCGGGCCAAGTCCGTCAGCCCGCTGCGCTCGTGCCGCAGCCCAGAACCGGCGGACGCCGCGGACGCCACGGACGAGCCCGTGTGGAAGCCGCAGGAGGCGAACCTGCGCCCGCGTAGCGGCCAGCGTCCCAGCAGCCTGGCGCACCGCGTGTCCGACTACCGGCGCGGACGCTACTTCGGCGGCAGCACCAGCAGCCCCATGGAGCGGGCACTGCCCACCTCCGCCTCCTACATCACCTGGGACATCAGCCCCGTCAGCTCACCCACCAGCCTGGTGCCCCCGCCGCCGCCGCTCAGCCTGTCCGAGGGCAACACGCCCCTTGCCCCGCGCCCGCTCTCGGCCCTCAGGGTGCCCCCCCAGGAAGACCTGTCCGCCACCGGCCACGAGCACGAGCTGTCCCGCACGCCGGTCACCCAGTGCACCTCCCTCTCGCTGCTCCCGCCCTCCTCCTCCTCCTCCTCGCACAGCGCCGTGAACTCTGACCTCAGCAGCGGACGCAGCCGGAGGCCCGAGCGGCGCGGCGAGAGGGTCCAGGCGGAGGTTCTGACGAGGCGGTCGGCGGTGGCGGACCTCAGAGACCCGGAGTCGTCGTCGGGAACGCCGGCCTCTCCGGTGTGCAGCGATCCTCTGCAGCCGGTGTGCGAGAGCGTGCGGCACTTCGAGGCCGAGCAGGAGCGCGTGGCGTCCACCAGTCCTCGCTCCAGCCGGCCGCCGTCTCCCGCCACGCCCGCGCCGGACGATTCGGCCTCAGACGAGGAGTGTCACGGCAACACCAGGCCCAGCCGCACCCCGTCCAGCTACTCCACGCTGCCCTACGAACAGCAGCGGTCAGCCGGCCGGGTCAAGTCGCCGGCGAGCGGCGGTGGCGGGCACGGCGACAGCCCCACGGCGGAGGACTCGGAGCGGGAGGCGGTCAGGGCTCGGTCCAGGAAGAGCGAGCGGCTGGCGTTCGGCGGGAGC
>NC_085001.1:4068682-4078682 GCF_963854185.1 Sardina pilchardus | reverse complement strand
TGACTAGTGATAAACCTGACTTGACTTGATTTGACTTGACTAGTGATAAACCTGACTTGACTTGATTTGACTTGACTTGATAAACCTGACTTGACTTGATTTGACTTGACTTGATAAACCTGACTTGACTTGATTTGACTTGACTAGTGATAAACCTGACTTGACTTGATTTGACTTGACTAGTGATAAACCTGACTTGACTTGATTTGACTTGACTTGATAAACCTGGCTGAGTTAACCTCTTACAACAAGAGCCCTGTGGCATTGTTTTGTTAGCCGAATGAAGTCATACAGCTCTTCTATTAGGAGGTTTACCACTTACTCGGAGTTAACTTACCCAGATTTGTGACTAAACCACATACTTGGAATACCCCCCAGCTTTCCTGTTTTTCTTAAACAAACACAAACATGCGGCCATTCGGCTAATCACCCAGCAGGGCATGAACTAACTGGCCAAATCCCCTGTAGTTGCCCTACACCCAGCAGGACATGAACTAAATAGGACATGAACTAAATGCCCCAACCCCCTGTAGTTGCCCTACACACCCAGCAGGGGGGTATTCCATCAAGCGAGCTAACCGTAAATCGCGGCTAACTTTGATAAGCCTAGCTAATTTTAGAGAGAGCTCGGTTCCATTACTCCCGCTAACAGGAATCTCAGCTGAGTTGCTGGGGTAACATATGCTTCTGAACTAACCTGGTCGGTGGCAGGCTAACTGCCGAGCTAAATTAATCTGTGTTGCAAATAAAAAACACCAGTCGGAAAACGAGTCCCAAACCGTTGGTTCCGTCAACCTGTGCTTTCGTCACCTGTAGCCTACAACTTAAAAAATAGAAGGAGAAACTTTTTTCCGACAGTGTTGCAAGCATTGATTAAGGCTACCTATCCGCTAGTTTAAATGAATTTCTGAAAATTATGCAACTTACATTGTTTGAACTTGATATGTGTGTGGTCCAAGGAATCTGCGGCTCTGCGCAACGTATGCTTTCGTGGTGTCATGCGCAGCGTGACAGGAGAACAATCGAGGCATGTTTTGCGTGTTCTCGGGTTCGGTTCCCATGCGATGAATTTACATAGATTATGTTAACACATTAATATTGCCATGTTTAGTTATACTCTTTAATGAAAGGCATCATTATTAAGGGTCATATACAGTAGCTTCAGTGACAGTAGGCAGGCTGTCAGTGTGCTATACGATGCAAGGCAAGCCAGCCTATAGCCTAATTCTGTAAAGGCTATAATAATTAAAACCGCTTCATATAGTCTAATTAATTATGCATGTAGTTCGGATATCAAACCAACTGTATTACAGAAATTAAATATGAAATGACATATTGAAAGCCAATATTGCATTTCAGATAACACTTTGGCAGAACTATGCTTATGGGAGACAATAGGCTAGGTTTTCTCCCAATACTCCCAGGACAATATATTTGTTAGTGTGTTCTAGACATGTTTGTGTGCCCTTTCAGAGTTGTTCAAGTCAGTAATGCTAACAAGTGACGTCTGTCTTTACTCCAGAGTGCTCTGAAGAAGGTGCTGAAGAGGCGGGTTGAAGCTGATTGGACAATCCTGCGCAGCACTGTGCTGCACTCTAGTGGCTCTGATAGACAACCCTGTGGTCACATACACCCATCCACATTAACTGAAGGTCATCCCTGTGGTCACACACAGCCATCCACATGAACTGAAGCTGGTTCCTGACCAGAACCCTGTGCTCAGCCTCACCTATCCACATGAACTGAAGGTCATCCCTGTGTTCACACACACCCATCCACATGAACTGAAGCTGGTCCCTGTGGTCAGACTCACCTATCCACATGAACTGAAGCTGGTCCCTGTGGTCAGACTCACCCATCCACATGATCTGAAGCTGGTCCCTGTGGTCAGACTCACCCATCCACATGAACTGAAGCTGGTCCCTGTGGTCAGACTCACCCATCCACATGAACTGAAGGTGAGCTGGGCACGAGCCTCCTTCTGAGGGACACAGCACATACTGCACCTACTGTGCAAGACATGGACCCTGATACGAAACCTCCTCCTGAGGGTCCCACTGCCAACCTGCTGACCAGGGGCTGCTCCTGAATGCAGACCCACTGAACAGGGCCCCCACTGAACAGGGCCCCCACTGAACAGGGCCTCCACTGACCAGGCCCCCCACTGAACAGGCCCCCCACTGACCAGGCCCCCCACTGAACAGGCCCCCCACTGAACAGGGCCCCCACTGAACAGGCCCCCCACTGAACAGGGCCTCCACTGAACAGGGCCTCCACTGGAGCGCTTGGCCCTACCACTGCTGTCTCAGCCCAAACAGCCCCCTGACCAGTACATCACACTGCAAGCTAGGGGCACTGTTGATAGATAGATAGATACTTTATTGATCCCCAAGGGGAATTTCAAGAAGTTGGACATCACACTGCAAGCTAGGGCCACTGTTGGACATCACACTGCAAGCTAGGGCCACTGTTGGACAATCTGATGCCATGGATGACCTACCTTTCTGAGAGCACTGTCTGTTTCAATGTTTTTTTTATATATATATATATATATATATATATAGCAAAAGCTCAGTTACAAACACTCCTGAATTCAGCCAAGCTTTGGGCAGGTTCTTGACCCAGGTTTTATGTTTAGAGACTGTTCATGAAATGAAACCCTGCAGATGTGTGTGTATGTGTGTGTGTGTGTGTGTGTGTGAGAGAGAGAGAGAGAGAGAGAGAGAGAGAGAGAGAGAGAGACAGGTATCCTTTCTCCACTGCCAGTCTGTAGAAATACAGACACTCATTACACATATTCTATGCTCAGGTCTTCTCTCCCGTCTTCCGTAGTGTGTGTGTGTGTGTGTGTGTGTGTGTGTTAGCCAGCTGACCAGGCTTGTGCACAATTCCGAATTTTAGAATTTCCCTCCATTCAATTCATGAGTTGGAATTTGAATTGAATTGGCCCCACCCCACAGGAAGTTGAATTTGAATTGGAATTGGAATGACAGGAAGTGGAATTCAATTCATGGCAATTCAAAACAAATTCACAGTCACATAACAGGACGAATGTGTTGAATCTCACATACATTCAGTTCAGGGAAAATTACACATTGGAAATGTAATTGATTACTGTTTTCAATTATAAATTCTGTGTTTGTTGAGATCATATCTGACATATTTTGTGAAACTTAATTGTTAAACACAAAAAAAGGGTGTCTAATAACAAGATAAAAACACTAAATCTGAGGTAAAAGGTATACTCAAAACAAGTGAAATTTTCTGTCCATGCAGCAAGATAATTTCACTTGACAAGATTTTTTGAGTTAAAATAAATAAAAAATCTAGAAATAAGCATGGTATTTGGAAACTTAACATAAGCTGAAATTGCTAGTTTTAAAATCAGATTACTTATAAATATATTTTTTACATCCCCAAAATAAGTAAAATATACTTAATATTAGCAAAATTTACTGTAAAATTAGGTTACTTAAATGTGAACTGACCCAGATTATATTCCTTTTGCAAGTATATTTTCTGGACTTTTTGCCTTTATTCAGATAGAACAATGAAGATAGACAGGAAGCGAGTGGGCGAGTGATTGGGATATGACCGCAGGTGAGATACGAACCGGGTCCCCGTGGGTACTTGCACGAGTTCATGGTACTAATGCTGTAACCTGTTGCGCCACAGTGCCACAGCTTGTGACAAGTCTAGATTACGTGTATTTAAAGTTGTTACAGCCTCAGAATAAGATAACTATAAAAACAAGCATAAACTGCTGTTTTTAAGATGATATCTTAAATCTTAAATTAAGTAAAATTTTCTTGTTACTGAATCTTAAAACAAGCTTTATTTTGATGAGAATTTGAGGGAGAGATGTAAAAGATCTCATTTTAACAGTATTTACCTAACTTTAATGCCTATTTGAGACAAAAAAAGATGTGCTTAATTTAAGATAGTGTAAAGTTGAACACTTAAAGTAAGAAATTCACTCTTAAAACAATGTAAATTATCTTTTTTTGTGAATGTATTTTTTTTTAATCTTGATAAGAATCAAATAATTTGCAGTGTACCCTTAAATTATGTATGTGAATTGATTTGAATTTCATTGAATTTCAATTCTACTTCCCTTAATTCAAATTCGAATTGTAATTCTGCATCCTGTTTTTGACCTCAATTCAAATTCAATTCAAACTCAAGAATTGAATTGGAATTTAGGAGTCATTCTCAATTCAATTCTGAATTTTGCACAAGCCTGCAGCTGACCAGTGATGCAGTTCTCCACTCTACGGTATGTGGGTGTTGTTACTTGTAAAGCAAGTGTCACTCACAGAGTTCTACTCTCTACACTCTACACACACTCCCCCACTCTACTTCTGTGTGGAGGTCCGTAATTTCCTTCACTGGAAAATCACACACACACACACACACACACAGCCTGCTGCTCTGGCGACCTCTAGTGGCCGAGAGCTGCAGTGACAGAGGGAGTAGGACAGCGCACCACTGCTTATCCACTAGACCTGCAGAAAGCAAACTTGAAATCCTCCTTCCCCATACCAACACACACACACACACACACACACACACACACACACACACACACACACACACACACTCACACACACACACACACACACACACACACACACACTCACACACAGGCACCTTTGAGTCTGTGTGTCGCATTGATCACTGTGACTTCATAAGAGCCTACGTCCCCAGACTGGGTTTGCTGAGGTGAAGGGTTCTTGGGTAACGCCTCATCTCGTTAAGGGTTCTTGGTAATGCCTCGTCTCGTTAAGGGTTCTTGGGTAACGCCTCGTCTCGTTAAGGGTTCTTGGGTAACGCCTCGTCTCGTTAAGGGTTCTTGGGTAACACCTCGTCTCGTTAAGGGTTCTTGGTAACACCTCGTCTCGTTAAGGGTTCTTGGTAACGCCTCGTCTCGTTAAGGGTTCTTGGGTAACACCTCGTCTCGTTAAGGGTTCTTGGGTTAACGCCTCGTCTCGTTAAGGGTTCTTGGTAATGCCTCGTCTCGTTAAGGACTCTTGGGTAACGTCTTGTCCCGTTAAGGGTTCTTGGTAATGCCTCGTCTCGTTAAGGGCTCTTGGTAATGCCTCGTCTCGTTAAGGACTCTTGGGTTAACGCCTCGTCTCGTTAAGGACTCTTGGGTAACGTCTCGTCTCGTTAAGGGCTCTTGGTAATGCCTCGTCTCGTTAAGGGCTCTTGGGTTAACGTCTCGTCTCGTTAAGGGCTCTTGGGTTAAGGTCTCGTCTCGTTAAGGGCTCTTGGGTTAACGTCTCGTCTCGTTAAGGGCTTGTTAGCAGCCCGGAGAGAGACGAGCGCCGACATCCTCACGGCGTCATGTGACACCCCTCAGTTCAGCCCTCTGTGTGCCTATTGACCCTCCATCATGCGTCCTGTGAGTGTGTGTGTGTGTGTGTGAGAGAGAGAGAGAGAGAGAGTGTGTATGTGTCAGTACTGTTCTCATATATTCTCATACCATTTGTGTTTGTATTCCCATGAATAACCTCCACCTGTTACTCCATGTTTCATATTGTAGATGTCAGATTTTATATGTTCTCAGGACATACTGTACAAGGACATGAAACTATCTTATATTTAAGATGCTACTGTAACATTTTCTAAGTCAGAGTTTGTCCGCTTTTTGATAAATTGTTTGTAATGTTTTGTACAGATGGAGCAAGTTGTTGATTTTATATCTGTTATTTCGTTGTTGTCTATGTTACTGTTATTTTTATATGTTTGTATGAATTAAATGGATTTAAACTATACGACTTCTGTCGGATGTTTCTTTTTTTGTTATTTCATGAGATCAGTCTATTCACATGAAATCGTCCAAAACATGGCTAGTGACCAGGTGGGTATTCCAAGTATGTAGTTTAGTGATCAACTTGACTTGACTTGATTTGACTTGACTAGTGATAAACCTGACTTGACTTGATTTGACTTGACTTGATAAACCTGACTTTTTTTTTTTAAAAGATATTTTTTTTGGCTTTTTATGCCTTTAATCAGACTGGATAGTGTAGAGTGACAGGAAACGAGTGGGAGAGAGAGTAGGGTGGGATCCGGAAAGGACCACGGGGCGGGAATCGAACCCGGGTCGCTGGCGTGCGGTGCAGGTGCCCCAGCCAGTCGCGCCACGACTGGGGCCGATAAACCTGACTTGACTTGATTTGACTTGACTAGTGATGACTTGACTTGATAAACCTGACTTGACTTGATTTGACTTGACTTGATAAACCTGACTTGACTTGATTTGACTTGACTAGTGATAAACCTGACTTGACTTGATTTGACTTGACTAGTGATAAACCTGACTTGACTTGATTTGACTTGACTTGATAAACCTGACTTGACTTGATTTGACTTGACTTGATAAACCTGACTTGACTTGATTTGACTTGACTAGTGATAAACCTGACTTGACTTGATTTGACTTGACTAGTGATAAACCTGACTTGACTTGATTTGACTTGACTAGTGATAAACCTGACTTGACTTGATTTGACTTGACTTGATAAACCTGACTTGACTTGACTTGATTTGACTTGACTTGATAAACCTGACTTGACTTGATTTGACTTGACTTGATAAACCTGACTTGACTTGATTTGACTTGACTAGTCAGGACTAGTGATAAACCTGACTTGACTTGATTTGACTTGACTAGTGATAAACCTGGCTGAGTTAACCTCTTACAACAAGAGCCCTGTGGCATTGTTTTGTTAGCCGAATGAAGTCATACAGCTCTTCTATTAGGAGGTTTACCACTTACTCGGAGTTAACTTACCCAGATTTGTGACTAAACCACATACTTGGAATACCCCCCAGCTTTCCTGTTTTTCTTAAACAAACACAAACATGCGGCCATTCGGCTAATCACCCAGCAGGGCATGAACTAACTGGCCAAATCCCCTGTAGTTGCCCTACACCCAGCAGGACATGAACTAAATAGGACATGAACTAAATGCCCCAACCCCCTGTAGTTGCCCTACACACCCAGCAGGACATGAACTAAATGCCCCAACTCCTGATTCTGCCCCAAACTCTGCATGGGCCTACTGCTACCTCGGAAACAGGGAGCAAACACCAAACTGCTGATGAGACGCTTCCAGTCAAGGGACTAGCTGCACAAAAGGCTCTCCGTGAGTTTGTTTGTTTCCTGTGGAGCCAGGTGTGTTTGAACCTACCGCTATTCTGAATGTAATTGGTGTCTACACGGACCCTGTTGGGTCATCATGCACCCAGTGAATCAGCACCTTACGGTAAAGAAGGACCTTCAGTACAGACAGCAATTACGTTCAGATTGGTGGCAAGTTTAAACACACCTGGCTCCACAGGAAACAAACAAGCTCACCGAGAGCCTTTCATGCACCTAATCAAAGATCCTTAAGGCGTAGCAAGATACGTCGTCGTAGTTCATGTCTATGGGCGCAAAACGGGGATCACTTCCTCTACATAAAGAGGCGCGTCATTGCGTGTCAGACGTATTCATGGGTTTCATCAGGTCCCTTTCCACAGGTGTACAAAATCAAGCACTCGATTATCAATGCTTGATGATGTTCCAAAATAATCTTGCTGCTCTTTCAAGCCCTCTACATTTATTAGTTCTAATATGGAAGTAACACACACAAAGCATACATTTCAAGGAATTGAATAAAAACATCAATGGAATAATGGAAATATGTCGCTGCTCTCATTAAGTTACCCCAGCGCCATCTGATCGTCGTTAGCACAAATCAGGATTTGGTTCAGCTGGCTGGCTAATGTGTTGTCAAGGTAGAGCGTACGTAGCAACCGGCCAATAAGCAGAATAAACAAGAGGGGCACACCTGATATAAAGTCGAGACGGGAAGTTTTCTCCAGACGGGAATGCTCAAAAATGCTAAAAAGGTACCTGAAGTGGTCAGAAGGGGTTGAGGGTCATGAAACCGTGCCCAAAATTCACATTCCTAACTCTAGAGAATGGAGATTTTAGCTTATAGTTGAAATTCTGATCTATGTCCATAGACTTCAATGGAACAGTTGCTGCCTCTGCTCTGCATAAAGGGGGATTTTGACCCCCCCTCTTGCGATTCGGGTTCCAGGAAGTGGCTTCTCATGAAGTATCTTGCTCCGCCCTTAATTATCTTTGACCTAATCCATTAGACACTGAAAACGCTCCACTGTGACAGGTGTTACAACCCCTTGTGCCCCCTACAGGCCTGGCATGGTCAGTGCATGCTCAGTGCAGGCCTAGCGTGACTAATTGGCTACCACTGTGCACCTGGTGAGGATGTGTGGGTATTAAAGGGGTTGTGCACCTGGTGAAGATGTGTGGGTATTAAAGGGGTTGTGCACCTGGTGAGGATGTGTGGGCATTAAAGGGGTTGTGCACCTGGTGAGGATGTGTGGGTATTAAAGGGGTTGTTCACCTGGTGAGGGTGTGTGGGTATTAAAGGGGTTGTTGGTGTTCTTGGCCTGGTGAGGGTGTGTGGGTATTTAAGTTAATCACATGTCCTCTTTAAAGGCACCTTTGGGTGATCTCTCTCTACAGCACCTTTGGGTGATCTCTCTCTATAGGCAGCTTCTCTCTCCCACTGCCACCCTCTTTCTTTATGCTTTTAATATCATATTGACACTGGCACTGGCACACACACACACACACACACACACACACACACACACACACACACACACACACACAGACACACACATCCTTTTACTTTCCCTTTTTGTGTACAGTTGTTTATTAATATTGATTCATTTCAAATACAACCCATGTCTCTGTTGTCCCAGCTCCCTCTCTCTATAGTGGTTGTGATCCGTTCTTGGTGGCAACACAAGACACTGCAGGCGTGTGTGGATGCATTCTGAAGTCACTTTATTACCCACGTTACAACGCACACAAACACACTCTGACCGGTCTACAGTACACTGCACGTAAGGAAGCGGCATGGCGTGGCTGGCTCTGGACATTTACAACTCAACTGACCGACCGACTGATATTAGGCTGACTGACCTAACTCACTCCGTGGGTACCGCGGCGCGGAGAAGCGTGGCGTACCGGAGCCCCTACGTTTGACCTCTGACCTCTTACAGTGCAGCGATACTGAATTAACTCTCTAACAGCCAGCGCTGAGTTCGGACGGAGTTCTGGCGCTCTGGCGTGCGGCGTGCTTATTTGGCGGACATGCGCATGACGTGCTTGACCATGTTGCCGATGCCGTCGAAGATGTAGTGGTAGTGGTAGTCCGTCTCCCACATGAAGGTGGGTGTGCTGATCACGCGGTTCTTCTCGTCCACATAGGCCTCGTGGAGACGCACGTTAAGGAAGACTGGACAGGTCACTACGGTTACTAACCAACATCACACACGCACGCGCACACACACACACAGCAATAGCAGGTTAAGGAAGACTGGACAGGTCACTACGGTTACTAACCAACATCACACACGCACGCACACACACACACACGCACACACACACAGCAATAGCAGGTTATGGAAGACTGGACAGGTCACTACGGTTACTAACCAACATCACAAAGACTGGACAGGTCACTACGGTTACTAATCAACATCACAAAGACTGGACAGGTCACTACGGTTAGTAACCAACATCACACACGCACGCGCACACGCTCCTTTCGCACCTTTCAAACGTGTCAATGACGTCATTCATTAGCAGGATGCTAGTGTGTTATGGGCAACAACGAACCAAGCCTGTAGGAAACCAGAGGGCCATAAGTACTTGTTCATTCAACTTTCGACCTATAATCCATATTGAGATTGCAGAAACTAAAATCCAAGCTTCGATCTTTCAATGACAATCAGGTGAAACAGACCAAGGTAGCTGTCTAGCCCCATAGACCCCCATTGTTTTTGCACTTACTCGCGATAACATAAGCTCAGGTACCCCCACACACACTTGCATGTATGTAGGCAAGCATGCACACATGCACAGACTAACAGACACACACACTCAGGATCATGTAATGGCATTCAGTAT
>NC_085001.1:4043682-4063682 GCF_963854185.1 Sardina pilchardus | reverse complement strand
GCCCCCAGTTGCCCTACTCACCACTGCAATATTGGTATTGCCCCCAGTTGCCCTACTCACCACTGCAATATTGGTATTGCCCCCAGTTGCCCTACTCACCACTGCAATATTGGTATTGCCCCCAGTTGCCCTACTCACCACTGCAATGTTGGTGTTGCCCCAGTTGCCCCAGTCCCCCTGGTGTGCCAGGCAGGCAGGCTGGCGGCTGAGGACGGTGGCAGAGCCCTTGGTGAGTAGTGCGCGTGAGGCCAGCATGACGGCGAGATATCTCCTCTTAGCGTCGCAAGGGACAGGTGCGGTGGACCAGCGGACAGGTGCGGTGGACCAGCGGACAGGTGTAGCGGACGGACTTCTTAGTGTCACAACAGACAGTTGCAGTGGATGGGCAGGAAACCTTCACCTGGGCGTCTGCGGGCGGCCTTTATACCGCCCCGTTACCGTGACGATCACGTCAGCGGGTAAGCCCCGCTTCTCAGAAGCTGTTTGTGTGCAGAGTCGGTTTCCTCTCGCCATCATTGACTCTCTCTCTCCCTCTAATAATACCACCCCGGGGATAATGCCACTCTCCCTTATCTGCTTACCTTAAGTCATCAGGCCAGTGTGGCCACCGTCTCCGTTGAGCTGACCCTTGACCCTTGGCTCTGCCACGTCCACTCACCTCACCAGCTTCCTCACACGCGCTGGCCAGACGTCTGCTGAACCGGTCACAACCGCTTTCTCTCTCTCGATCTGTTTTTACTCGCACTCTCCCTTTGTCTTTCTTCTCTCCCTCTATCTGTCTCCCTCAATCTGTCTCTTTATACCCCTCTGTCTCTCCTTCTTCATCGCTCTCTCCCTCTTTATCTCTTGCCCTCTCATCTCTGATCCCTGCACCTCTCATCTATCATCTATCAAGTGCCTCTTCATTCCTCTAGTACACTACACATCTATCCTAAGTGCCTCTCCATTCCTCTAGTACACTACACATCTATCAAGTGCCTCTTCATTCCTCTAGTACACTACACATCTATCAAGTGCCTCTTCATTCCTCTAGTACACTACACATCTATCCTAAGTGCCTCTTCATTCCTCTAGTACACTACACATCTATCCTAAGTGCCTCTTCATTCCTCTAGTACACTACACATCTATCCTAAGTGCCTCTTCATTCCTCTAGTACACTACACATCTATCCTAAGTGCCTCTTCATTCCTCTAGTACACTACACATCTATCCTAAGTGCCTCTTCATTCCTCTAGTACACTACACATCTATCCTAAGTGCCTCTTCATTCCTCTAGTACACTACACATCTATCCTAAGTGCCTCTTCATTCCTCTAGTACACTACACATCTATCCTAAGTGCCTCTTCATTCCTCTAGTACACTACACATCTATCCTAAGTGCCTCTTCATTCCTCTAGTACACTACACATCTATCAAGTGCCTCTTCATTCCTCTAGTACACTACACATCTATCAAGTGCCTCTTCATTCCTCTAGTACACTACACATCTATCCTAAGTGCCTCTCCATTCCTCTAGTACACTACACATCTATCAAGTGCCTCTTCATTCCTCTAGTACACTACACATCTATCCTAAGTGCCTCTCCATTCCTCTAGTACACTACACATCTATCCTAAGTGCCTCTTCATTCCTCTAGTACACTACACATCTATCCTAAGTGCCTCTCCATTCCTCTAGTACACTACACATCTATCCTAAGTGCCTCTTCATTCCTCTAGTACACTACACATCTATCCTAAGTGCCTCTCCATTCCTCTAGTACACTACACATCTATCAAGTGCCTCTTCATTCCTCTAGTACACTACACATCTATCCTAAGTGCCTCTCCATTCCTCTAGTACACTACACATCTATCAAGTGCCTCTTCATTCCTCTAGTACACTACACATCTATCCTAAGTGCCTCTCCATTCCTCTAGTACACTACACATCTATCAAGTGCCTCTTCATTCCTCTAGTACACTACACAGTCCAGAGAGAGGTAGGGGGGAAATCAATCTTTAATGCTGCAGCAGGAGGCTTATTTGATAGACCACTCTCTTAACAACTCCGACACATCAGAGACATCTGCATACTGTTGTCACAAAATGTACATCACAAAAAAAGCCGTCTGAATAAATATTATACAAAATATACCAAATACATAGTATTAAACCCACTAAGCTTAAATACGGTCAAATGAGATATTGATATCTCTGGGCTTGATATCCATCCATCTCAGTGGTTGCCAGTTTACATTTTTCAAGTTAAGATAAGAGACTGAAGGGCTTGCAGAATTCCATATGTCTTACAATATGTAATATGATTTTAAAGCAACACTAAAGAGTTTTTTGTACCTTAAAGTAATGTTTCCAAAACCATTTCAGTGGCTCATCACCTCGTAACAGGGTGAATGGCACTTCTGCATTCGCTCCGCGGCCCTCTATTGGCTATAACCGCACGATGTAAGTTCACCAGAATGGGTAGCGGATCTGTAGTTCGATGAAATGAGACATAAGAAACTACGACTTTGACTTGCGTCGATGTTGCAATACATCATACTTTAACAAAATCATGCAACATAGGCTACTCTACCTCTGTGGACATTGTTATTTGGATAAACAAATAGCGTGCGTGCAACAGAGGAAAAGTGCTTTAGCGTTGCTTTAAGTTATGATTTGCTGAGATGACCGTATTTTACAAATGTGCACAATGTGACAAGTATGCTCAATACACTGCAAAATGTTTGCGCACATGCATTTACATAAAATAAACACATTCAAAATTTCACAGTTGCGCTCTTTTTCTTGACTCCAGTTTAATAAAACAATAACAGTAAACGTGTGTACTTGATAACACATCCAGACCCACGTCACAATTTTTTTTTATTTTTTTTTTTTAAGTAGTAGTTGGAAAAACCTCTGCAGACTTCTTTTTCTGTTGAATGAGAGAAGCATCCCTGCAAAGCCCATTACCTGATTCGGCTCCTTAATTCTATAAGACCATGTGTAGTCTGACCGCATCCAGGCCGACCTGAGCTGGCCCATGGCCATTGCCTCACACACACACACACCACCTTCGCGCTCTCTGGGCCGCAACACAATGGGTGAGAGCCGGCCCGGCCGCCACACACACGCACACACACACAGGGCGTCCCAACAGAGCCAAGCGTCTGCTGCCATGGCAGCCACTTCCTGTGATGGTGCCATGTTGGTTCACCCAAAGAGCACAAGCGTCCATTCAGTTCTGAGTTCACGTGAATACGAATTGTAAGATGGAATAATGCTCGCTGTGTTATAGTGAGTCATCATCATTTATTTATTTATCTATGTATTACTTTCAGCTACCCTGGGTGAACTCAGACGACCCTGTTAGCCCTGCAGGTCAAGATAGAGAGAATCCCATAGATGGCTATTTAGGAATGACCACAAATGGCTGCCCTGATGGCGACAGGATTAAACAGATATCGATGTGTATTTTCTTTGTACTGTAACTGAGTAAACAACTTCATTTACAAGAAATATACTGTACGTTTGCTGCACGTCTGAAGTGTTAGGGTTAGAGTTTAACACACCTATTTTTGCACCAATTAATTTTCGCGGCTGGTTGCGCCCCTGGAGGCTGTACGCTTCCAGACCTGAGGACCTGCAGAGCAAGTGCAGATCTGCTGACGGCTTGGCCTGGGGTCACCCACATTAGCTATCAGCAGCAGGGGGTTTGGGTCCGTGTGTGTGTGTGGGCGCAGGGAGTTTGGGTCCGTGTGTGTGTGTGGGCGCAGGGGGTTTGGGTCCGTGTGTGTGTGTGTGGGCACAGGGGGTTTGGGTCCGTATGTGTGTGTGGGCGCAGGGGGTTTGGGTCCGTATGTGTGTGTGTAGGCGCAGGTCTGTACAGGGGCACCAGCACCAGAGTAGGGGGACCAGACGTCCCCGATTTCCCCAGCTTGTTTTTGGTTGCCTGTCCCCAGAAAAATACAGAAAAACGTAACTACCTATGTCTCCGGGGGGTTTTTTTTGAAGATGAAACTTGTATTTCAGATCAGATCAGATTGATAGTCAAACTTAAAATGTCCCCGTTTTTTCCACATTTTCGGGATCATGTCCCCGGTTTTGGTCTCGGACACCTTACATTAGAGGACTGTTGGACGGCCATAACAGTGCTGGACACCAAGTGCGGTCACCTTCAGCGTCAGTGCTGGACAGGTCTGGTGACCTTGACAGGAGAGAGTGTAAGTCTTGGGAGACCACACAGCTTAGTTCAAGTCTGGTTAGGGATTTTGGCATCAGGGATGGAAAGACTTAGTAAAGAAACAGTGTTCAACACACACACACACACACACACACACACACACACATTAAGATCCATTCACACACACACACTCGTCCAAGGGCCTGCAGTAGGATCCAAGAGAGGGGTGTGTTTGCGAGTGCAGATTTTTATAGGCAGTCGGGTCAAAGTCTCGGCTCTCAGCAGCCATGTTGGCAAAGCCTCCGTTGGGCTCGGCATCGGCACGGCTGACCAGATTACCAGCCTCATGAACCGCATCAACTCAACACACGGCGCTCAAATCAACCGTAAAACACAAAACTAAAACATAGCAAGAGTCAGCACTGAAATCCAACATGACCTGCCTCTCAGCAGTCACTCAGATGAAGCAGAACTAAACAGTAAACACAGTCATCTCTGGACTACGGTATGCATGTGATCTATTCCACATGGCAGTGCTGTGATTGTAACAGTCAGACTCAGTACACAATAGTAATACATGAGCTACACGTTTATCAGCAACATGTTTGGCTCATTCTCACACAACACTGGACTTCACAGACACATGCCACATCATCAGCTCCTCCATCTTCCCTTACTGCTCTGTGACTCAGGGCTTAAATAAAGGAACATCTCTGTCCCTGAAATTAGTTAAATTGTTATAATACAATTATTCCTTTTCAAATGTTAACCGGCTCAACACGTGCGTGATGTATAGCAGTGTGCAAAGTGCCTGAGAACGGTAAGCCCCGAATATGTGCGGACCGCTGAAGGTTCAAGCGTAGATTTCAGTGTAGAGGCAAAGATCCTTAATTATTGCTCCGCTTTAACCCTCTCTGGTAGAGGTACACAGTTCATATATTCTCTAGTGTAAATAATTATCACATTTAACAGTCACTGGACATCCTTGGGTCCCATAGCCCTCTTGCCTCCCGTTGGCTGTATAATGAAGGAACTCCACACATGCATCTCCCATCTCAGATACCCCTCCCTGAAGTGTTCCTGGAACCTTCCAGATGTTCCGTTTAGCTACTTAGCGGATAGCACCCACTTTTATCCACAGCGACTTCATTAAAGGAAACCGCCTGCACAGTCGTCTTGGAGTGGCAATTGATCAGTGTAGTCTGGGACTAGACGGGACTTCAGGGTTCAGATGCTCTCTCAACACTCTTAGAATAGAATAGAAATAGAATAGAATATACTTTTTCATTCAGTTCTCTGCATTTAACCCAATTTAACCGAATTAGTGAACACACAGCACACAGTGAAGTGAATCACACAACCCAGAGCAGTGAGCTGCCTGCCCAACCAGCGGCGCTCGGGGAGCAGTGAGGGGTGAGGTGCCTTGCTCAAGGGCACTTCAGCCGTGGTGGACTGGTCGGGGATCGAACCGGCAACCTTCCGGTTGCAAGCCCGATGCGCTAACCAGTACACCACGGCTGCCCCCAGCCCTCTTTGAAGCGGTTAATAGGCCACTATCCACCTGTCGCAGGTGTTTTAGCAGCAACGCTCAAGCTGTTAGTAGATCGCTTCTCATAGGATCTGAAGAAGGCCGTAGGCCGAAACTTTACCGCTTTTATAATAAATAATCAACTTGTAACTCGGAGTGTGTGGCATCTCTCTCTCTCTCTACACAAGTTTATAACAGTTGCCTGCACCTCGTTTTTGGTGTACGTTTGCACCTCTCCTTCAAAGTACAGTAGACCACTTCCCACCTGTCGCAGGTGTTTTATAGCCTGACTCTCGCCAGACCCTTGTAGTTCCGCCATGCTCCACCAGAGGCGTTTCGCTGAGCTCCACACAAGGGTCTGGACGCGAGGGCAATCCAAACCCCTGGGCCAGTGCTCAAAAAATAAGCAACCAATCAGGAGCGCCGAAGCGAGTGTTTGATTCAAATAACAATGGCGGCACGCAGCGAGGAGTCTTGTGCTGACATTGATTCTGCTATTTCAACCGTTTTGTCGAATCTATCGAGTATTCATTCTTTAAAAGATTAACAGAGAATAGTTTTGAAGACATTTATTGGTGGCAAGGATGTTTTTACTCTTCTTCCGACCGGGTTCGGCAAGAGCTTGAAGAAGCTTAGCACGTCATTCAAGATAACAGGCAAGTGGTTTATCGAATCACATGCGAGGATGTTTTACAAGGACCCGCCTTCAGAAATACATCTCCTATCGAGAAGTCCCAGATCCTTGTGTGAAGCAGACAGCGAACTACAGGATCTGGCGAAAGTCAGGTTAGGTGTTTTAGCAGCAATGCTGAAGCAGTAGAGGGGGAGACAGAGAGTGCAGTCTGTGTGTGTTTATTCTGCTCCACAGGTGTGGTCAGGTCTGAGCTGATCCCAGCAGGCAGGCAGGATTACCAGGCTGGACTCCTAGATGGATTATGCCCTCTGCTGGTAGACTGGTGACATTGAGTGAGGAGTGTGTGCATGCGTACAGTATGTGTGTTTAGGCTTGGTGTGCTAGTGTATGCGCATGTGTGCATGTGCATTTGCGTGTGTGTGTAAATATGTATGTGAGTGTGTGTGTGTGTGTGTGTGTGTGTGTGCATGTGTATGTGTGTGTGTGTGTGTGTGTGTGTGTGTGTGTGTGTGTGTGTGTGTGTGTGTGTGTGAGAGTTGACGGCCTTGCGGACGCGGGTCTTGTGTGTGTCCTGTGCTCTCCTCTGCCTCTCAGTCAGGTTGGTGTATGTGTGTGTGTGTGTGTGTGTGTGTGTGTGTGTGTGTGTGTGTGTGTGTGTGTGTGTGTGTGAGATCATGAGTTGACAGCCTTGCGGACGCGGGTCTTGTGTGTGTCCTGTGCTCTCCTCTGCCTCTCAGTCAGGTTGGTGTAGCTCGGTCTGATGGAGGGAAGGACCAGCCTCTCTCCTACACTCGCTTGGACCTGAGACCTGAAAACACACACACACACACACACACACACACACACACACACACACACCACACACACACCACACACACACACACACACACACACACACACACACACACACACACACAGACACACACACATACATACACACACACACACACACACCTATTTATTGCTACCAACACTACACTTTTTCGTATTTATTGTATGTATTATTAATTAGGTGGCTGTGGCAAATTTGTATCAATACAGCGTTGTGTGCAGTTGTGTGTGTGTGTGTTATGTGAAGGCATGAGGTATGAGGGACGAGGAAGTGAGAGATTAAGAAGTGAAGGATTATGAGTTAAAGCTGTCGACTGATGCTGCATCTTACGGTACGTTAAGACACAGTTAGCCACAGGCTTACTTAAGGCCTTTCAGCTGCAAATGTACGGTGCGTTAAGACACAGTTAGCCACAGGCTTACTTACGGCCTTTTTAAGCTGCATCTTAAGGTACGTTAAGACACAGTTAGCCACAGGCTTACTTACGGCCTTTTCGCTGTAAATTTACGGTGCGTTAAGAAACAGTTAGCCACTGGCTTACTTACGGCCTTTTTTAGCTGCATCTTAAGGTACGTTAAGACACAGTTAGCTACAGGCTTACTTACGGCCTTTTTAGCTGCATCTTACAGTATGTTAAGACACAGTTAGCCACAGGCTTACTTACGGCCTTTCAGCTGCAAATGTACGGTGCGTTAAGACACAGTTAGCCACTGGCTTACTTACGGCCTTTTTAAGCTGCATCTTAAGGTACGTTAAGACACAGTTAGCCACAGGCTTACTTACGGCCTTTTCGCTGTAAATTTACGGTGCGTTAAGAAACAGTTAGCCACAGGCTTACTTACGGCCTTTTTTAGCTGCATCTTAAGGTACGTTAAGACACAGTTAGCTACAGGCTTACTTACGGCCTTTTTTAGCTGCATCTTACAGTATGTTAAGACACAGTTAGCCACAGGCTTACTTACGGCCTTTTTTAGCTGCATCTTACAGTATGTTAAGACACAGTTAGCCACAGGCTTACTTACGGCCTTTTAGCTGCATCTAACGGTATGTTAAGACACAGTTAGCCACAGGCTTACTTACGGCCTTTTAGCTGCTGACTTCTGAGCGATCTTCGGAAACCTCTCGGATCCTTCCCTGGGACAACGAAGCAGATCACCGCCATTCAGATTAGGAGTGCAACACACTAGACAGAACATTCTAGAGTAGAACTTTACAGTGATCCAGCATACAGCAGCATGCCATTTACAATCAATCATCCACTGCAGTAATTTCAGTGACTCCGCAGCTTTTTGATAATCTCTCCTTATTATTTCCATAGCAGTGAAAACTTGTGGAGTTAACGCAGGGCATTAGCTAAACATAAAACATGTCTCAATTGACCAATCTAAAGTACATTCCAAAACATTGGTTTGTAAGCTAAAGTAGCTGTTTGCTGTAGAGAGCTAATAGTGACGTCCACATGAAACAGCTCAGAGTCCTTGTCCCCCCTGCAATCCTCTGCTACAGTGTTAGTTCATATGACACATGCAGGGGGTTGTTGAGCATACAGTATGGCTTAAAGCTGAACCTCTGTTTTCACCACCGAAACCAAAGTAGTTCCGGCACATTTTAGGGTTGGGGTTAGGATACAGTAGGACTAGAGTGGTAGAGATTTGTACCTTGGGCAGTCTGACAGGTATGCCTTTGTTTGGGACATGTCCTCAGCAGACACCCTCTTCTTGTCCAGGACAATGTCCTTCAGGATGGCCCTTAGCTGCAGCAGCTAAAGGGAGCAGACAGACACAGGGGCAGCTCAGAACACCACACCAACTCCCCTGGGGTACCGACTCAAGGGAAGGAGAACCCTGAGTGGAGCAGAACCCTGAATGGAAAGGAACCCTGAGAGGAACAAAACCCGACGGGAAGCAAAACCCTGATAGCAGATATGAACCCTGAGGGCAGCAGAACCCTGAGCAGAGCGGAACCCTGAGGAAAGTGGAACGGAACCCTGAGATAAGTGGAATGGAACGCTGAGATAAAGGGAACGGAACCTTGACATAAAAGGAATGGAACCCCGAGATAAGTGAAATGGAACCCTGAGATAAAGGGAATGGAACCCTGAGATAAACGTAAAGGAACCCTGAGATAAGCGTAACGGAACCCTGGGCGTACCTCCTGTGCCTGCAGCTGGTTGGCGTGGCAGAGCTGCTGGATGACGTGCTCACACTCGGGCAGGCTGGGGGCACGCGGCGGCTCCGCCGGCCCACTCTGGACACGCAGGGGGCGCAGGGACACCACGGGCCCAATCACAGCGCCAGGGGCAGGGGCAGCCGCCGAGGCCGAAGCGCCCTCCCACCTGGAGCAAGTGGGGGGGGGGGGGGGGGGGGACAAGAACAGATGAGTTGCAGGGCAGGAAAAAGACAGCGAAAGAAAGTATCCATCATCATCATTATAATCATCATCATCGTCGTCGTCATAGTCCGACATGTACTCCATCTGATGGTGAGTTACCCCTGGGGTCGGTAGAACACGGAGGGCACATCAGGATGCTGAGAGGGGTCGTGTTCACTCCCACTGCTGGCTTGGAGAGCGGAGGAGGCACACTGAAGACTCTCTGCAGAAGAGCATGAAGAGAAACCACCATAGTGACTATAGCTGCTCTACTGGTGTCTGAACATCATGAAGAGAAACCACCATAGTGACTATAGCTGCTCTACTGGTGTCTGAACATCATGAAGAGAAACCACCATAGTGACTATAGCTGCTCTACTGGTGTCTGAACATCATGAAGAGAAACCACCATAGTGACTATAGCTGCTCTACTGGTGTCTGAACATCATGAAGAGAAACCACCATAGTGACTATAGCTGCTCTACTGGTGTCTGAACATCATGAAGAGAAACCACCATAGTGACTATAGCTGCTCTACTGGTGTCACTCTGAACATCAAAGTAGCTTCACATGAGAGCTTTAGCTTCACTAAAAACATCAATGTAGCAATGTAGATTTACATCAGACAATTTGCATAGGCCTACCTTGCTTGGATAGGTGATGACTTTCCATGATCAGTTTATACTGTAATTCTGTAAAGTAAAATACAATAAAAAAAAATAAAAAAAAAACATTGTCTGCCATAAATACAGCCTACACATTCATACTGCATTTATTTGTATAATAATTTATTATTGTAGCAGATAGTATGCACACTCATCTTAAATTATAGAGGACTCTCATCACTGTTAAGGATTCTAACCTTTATTCTCCCGTTTTAATGAATCAATCTCCTGGTGGAGTTTTCCCAACGTCTCTCTGTGCTGCTGTTGTAAAAAGCTGACATCTTTCTCCAGCGACGCGATTCTGCTCAGATCAGAGTCCATGCTCGCGGCCGGGGGGAATGCTGATGCTTTACCGGTAACGGGACTGTCCCGGAGAGGAGCATTGGATGTGCAGTCTCTATGGAACAGTCGCAGGGATCGGTTCTTGTCCAAGGTACCGACGCGAGACCAGCTCGGAAGGTTTCGCAGAGGTGGTAGATTGCTGGTAGACATGTTGTATTATTTAACATCTATTCATCTTTAACGTATTGACTAGGCTTGTATTACTTTAATTAATGTGGACTTTGTCAGGGACAACCGTCAACGTTAACTTTCGTTGACATATAGGCTACTCTTACCATAACTTATCATGGATTAAGCTGGTCTCTGTCTCCTCTATGTAGAATAAATTTTCCAATTAAGACAATTAAACAATTCCCTATCTAACATGCATTTAATGCTCTTTCAAAACTGTTTATGTTTCAGACATAACTTTATAGTAGGGCGCTATGTCCCACTCTGACAAGACGTGAATTACCAATAATTGAGTTAACATAGCTATCGGCAGATGACTAAGATGTGCAAAATGTGTGCGTAATACAATTTTAAAGTTGGTAACTTAGCAGGCACAGCCATAGCTACACAACATCAACGTTTATCAAGTGTAATGTCACCTAGCTAGGCAAGCTAACAGGCTAATTAAGGTCAGTTGCATTCGCCGCCAAGAAGGCTGTGGCACCCTATGGCCATTCTTCGCAAGTCAGTGTAGCCCAAGTATGGGTCATTACACGCATAGCAAAAAGACAAATAAATAATACTTATTATGCGCTTCTATCTACCGTTACTGCCTCAGTCGACTCAGCTACTTCTGCATCCTACTTCCTGATACATGCACACGGCTGCTGTTTCATGCGTTACCATGACAACAGAGCCACTTTGCTACAACGTAAACTGTGGATTCCCCTACATTGCTACATTCAGAGGTTACATTGTTGCCTCCCATTTCCTGTAACAAAAGAATATGAGGAATGAGATGAAGATGAAGAAACAGAAAGGTCTACCGTCCTTGTCAAATGTGCAAAAAAAAAAAAATGTTATTGTCCATCCCTGGTAATTTCCATCCAACTTGCGTTAGGTTGTTTCATTAAATTAAAATAAAGTTAAATCACAACCAAACAGCAGCATGACTGTTTAAAAAAACATACATCTATTTCTGCAACTGATCCCTTCAGACTATTCTACTAGGTACATCTTTCTGAATGTGTTCATGCAGAAGAATATGGCAGTTGAAAGAAAGTAAGGTCACAACACACAACATATCAGTTTAGATTTTACTTCACCTCTTAAAACACATTATTAAAATGAAGCTACAATACCGAAATTAACACACAAACAAAAAAAAACAGTATAAACCAACACAAATCACCTTTTCAGAAAACATTGCATGTAAAAATTCAACAGTAAAAGATTACAATCAGGTTCTCCCAATCTCGGCGCCCCGACCCCAACGTCCCTATCACCAGTGCACGGCCAGAACCACACGGTCTCCACGAAAAGTAGCACGGCAAAAATCAAACAGGAAGCAGTCTGTCTCTCTCCCTCACACACATGCACACAGGATCACGCTAACACTCACACACACACTCACTCACTCTCACAGCCAAATAAATCTTCCACACTCTCCTAGGAGTACCCCCAGGATGGTCGTATGCGATCATCAACACACCCACACAGTTACAGACAATTAGGCCTAAAGATAAAGAAATAAAAAGAGGGTGAAAATATAACTATATCCAAAAGATGATGGCAAATCTGGGAGACTGGTGTCATATGGCAAGACCTTTGGTGAGGTGTCCACGATTAGTCCCAGGGTCCTAGAGTCCTCTCCTGGCTTTCTCCGCGAGGTGTGGATGGACTAGTCGGACCGCATGGCGTGAACACCACCACGTTTCTAGGCCGACATTTCTTCACTCAGATCAAAGCAAGCCAAGCACATGGTTAGCTAATTACCCAGGAGGAGGTCACTAAAACAAATGCATGCCCATCTTTGAGCACAGTTGATCTTCAGCTCTTCAATAAATAATAATATTAATAATTATAGCCTAAACTTTAAAAGGGGACCTTGGATTTTAGATTTTGCTCACGTGACTTTTTTTGGATGCCGAGGGGCAGCTCGGGACTCGTATTAAAGGGGAACAAATAAAATGCAAGAAATGTTTGGGGAAGTTTAATGAAGACGAGACACAGACACCTGGCATATTGAAGTGGGAGTGTTATTCAAGTGCAGAGGCAAGCTTGCTGACTTTGGGTGGCTAGGTTATATTAGGTCAGGTTAGGTTAGGGTGGGGTGGGGTGGGGTGCACAAACGACTGTGAAAATTAGCAGGAACCTCAACGAAGGGCCGATATCCAGGGCTGGTGTACATTATATCAACACGTCTTCATGGAGCAGAGATGGGATAGATTTATTTTTGCGGAACTAACTAGTTTGAGAGCTTTATTTCAGTTAAAAAATGTAAAAAAAAAACGGTGAAACTTTGAAATCAGTGAAAATGTTTTCGCTGAGTTTCACTGACAGGGTTCACTGATTTTAGTTTTAATCTCGGTTTTTGTTAACTAGAATAACCCTTGTACGGATTATATCTGACGCTAGTAGCAATCTGTGGCCAAGCTGTCCGAGACATATGCCCAATCTGTGCCAGCTCCGTGTCAGACTCAGAGCGGACCTGGAGTCTGGTGGTCTTGGAGATCCCTGCAGACCTCCAGTTTATCTCTGTGACTCCAGTTTAAAGTGCCTTACACTGAAATGTTACGGATCAGGGAACCGCCAGCAACTATGCACCGCGTTTAGCGATCCGGTATTATTGCGCTGGAGGGCGAGAGGGAGGCGCCATGTTGGCACGGGTTCTGCGGTTACGCAGTCGGTTCTAAACAAAAGAGGAGTGGTGAACTGATACACACAGGACTCAAATGCCTCCAGTTAAAGCATTCAACACAACAGGACGTTCCGCTAGGGCCATGAGCGAGCGTGCCGGACCGTATCGAACACTCTGAGGGACCCTGCGTTGAGGACAGCCGCGCGCGCGCGCGCGTGCAGCCTACTGCAAGAGAACATGGCATGGTGGAGCGGACACTACGAGCAGTCCAGCGGCGGCGGCCCTGACGGACACACACACACACACACACACACACACCCTTACGCCTGTTTCATGCAACCGCAGCACCAGCAGCACAGCGCCAGCCCGCGCAGGAGAGAGAGTGCGTGTGTGTGTGTGTGTGTGTGTGTGTGTGTGTGTGTGTGTGTGTGTGTGCGCAGGAGGCGGTTGGAACAGGGCAGGGCAGGGCTCGGCCAGGACGCGTTAGGATTGGGCGAGGAGGTCAACAGACGAGGGGGCTGGGGGGGTCGTGGGCACGTAGAGGGACAGGGGGGGGGGGGGGGGGTGGCGATCAGATCCTGGGCAGCCCGAGTGTCTGAGGTTCTGCTGATAGCGAGGCAAACAGTGGTTTCTCCTGGGTGCGTGAGGGCCGTCTGGGCCGAGGGAGAGGAGGGAGGCGGTACGGTACGATGCGGTGCGGTACGATGCGGTGCGGTGCGGTGCGGTGATCAGCCCAGACACGGGGGTGTTTGGTGCGTGAAGGAGGGCGGTGGGGGGGTAGGATGCTGTCCCCTTTGCTGTGGGGGTGCTCGGTGCGTAGGTGGGGGTTGGGGGGGGGGGGGGGGGGGGGGCGGGGTGCGTCAGGCGACCCCGTGCTGCTACGGTGTGTAGGCGGGCGGCGGCTGGAACTGGTTGGCGATGTCGTAGTCGGCGGGGAAGGCGTCGGTGCCGTCCTCCATCTGGGCGAGCAGCTCCAGCGCCTGCTCCTCCTCCTCGCTGGGGTAGTGGCGCAGCAGGTTGGCAGCCGTCGCCAGGATGGAGGCTCCGCCCGCACCTGCCACCAGGTAGAAGCTGATGGCGAAGGTGACGTAGATCAGCGAGCCGTGGTACTTCTTGTGCTGCTGCTGCAGCGCCAGGATCAGCTCCGACGCCCAGTAGCAGAAGCCGATCACCGTGGCACACTGCAGGACTGATAGGCGCACACACACACACACAGGCGCACACACACACACAGGCGCACACACACACAGGCGCACACACACACAGGCGCACACACACACAGGCGCACACACACACGCGCACACACACACAGGCGCACACACACACAGGCGCACACACACAGGCGCACACACACACAGGCGCACAGGCGCGCGCACACACACACACACACACACACACACACACACAGAGAGAGCAAGACAGGGACAGGCATTAGTACGGCTGGGGGTTAAAGACCAGACCACACTGAGAGCTGAGAACACATTTGCACCGTCAGTGCCATGTGCTGCTACAGCTGTCAGTGGTGCTGATGTCAAAACCACATTTCTGTCGACTGAGCATGTCAACTACCATCATCAAAAGGACTGATATTTCTTAAATGTGTCGCCCACGTCTGACAAACACAAAATGTATTTTAATGCTACACTCTGAATTTACACTTAACTTTGCTGCCAATAGAAAGCACTGCTCTTTTAACAAAACCGACTACCCTTTTTGACCTACAACAGGTATAGCTGTTTGTTGATGGAGGCTAACCTGTGACAATGCACCACTCTGTTGACAACACCAACCTAGGCTATGACAGCCGTAGCGGTCGGTGTCCAGATAGGGGCTTACCTGTGAGGATGTGGGCGAAGGCGTATCTGCGGGTGATCTTCAGCGCTGGGTGCTTGGGTCCGAACACGTCCAGCAGGAAGGCCGTCAGACTGCACAGGATCCCCAGGAAGCAGAACGCCGCGATGACCCGCAGGAGCAGGATGGTCTGGGAGTTAAAGCAGTAGTCTGCGGAGCGGCAGAGGCGCAGGGTGAAACCAACAGCAACAGCGGGAGGACATTTTTATTGTGCCTGTTAATGTTTACAGCTCTTAAACACTCTACTGCTCTTCTCTGTTTGACTGACACTCAATGTGCATGAACAATAGCTTCAAACTAGCCAGAAGGCTATAGCAAAAAATGACAAAGCTGGCGTCAGACCAACCTTCCAAGAGCTTGGGGTCAATGTATCCCAGCACGTCCGCCACTCCGAGCTCCTGTCTCGGGCAGTTTCCTCCGTGGACCCGGAGCCACGCAGGCTCGGCCAGTGCCGTGCAGAGGGCCGTGATGGAGAGAGCACCGGGGAGGGCCGAGGCCAGGCTGCGCTCCGGCTGCTTGGGCAGCGCTGTGCCGGCTCGCCTACGCCGGTTTCCGGGGACGGCTGGTCCCGGAGGTGCGTACATGATCGGGCGAGAATAAAACTACCTACAGTACGTGCTATGCTAACTTCAGTTCAAGGGAAACGGAGGCCTCGTTTAACGTTTCGAAGAAGCGTAACACTGTCACTTCAGAATACTGATTAAAATACTTAAACGGTAAAACAATTTCAGTAAGTAAAATCTAACAAAGGGACTGGCTGGCTGGGTTGATAAGCAGCTACCAGTACATAAAGGCTAGTTAGTTAAACGCCTTTAATTTGAGTAAATCGAACGTACTTTACTCGAATTTAATTTAAGAAAATGTCAATTCTTTGTTCATCGACAAAGGTTCTAAGGTAAAGATGATTAAATCACACAACAAAACATAAAAGAAACCCTACCGTTTGCTAATGTATTTACCTAGTGCTAACTTCCTTTTGCCGAAGAGAACGTCACAGGCCAAGCTACTTTCCAACGAGCGAGCTATGTCAAAGAAGAGAAATAGCATCAGACGCTGTGCGCTTATCTTACTGAATGGAAACAGCGATCACTCACGACAACACGCTATTTCAACCCCTTTTTCAACACGCGTTAAAACCGAGAACTAACTAAAAGAAAATCCTGGCCATTTTGGCCTGTGGCTAAAAACAAAACAAAGCCTACGGTCTTCGCGAGCTTTGTACAATCATTTCCCCTTCCTCCCTCCTCTTTCTCGTTATATAATAACCCGACAATGGAAATGTTTCGACTACTTCCTTGTTCTTTACTGCCACCTGCTGTTGCGGGTCTGTAGCGCATCCTCCAAAAACATGTCTGCCAGTCTAAAGTTCAGATACGAATGCCTCAATAAACACTCACTTCCTTCTGTGGTGCTTTCAGATCATGAAGTCTCTTTTGGACCTCAACCTTTCAGCGGCAGCAGTTTTAAATCTGAGGCATGTTTATATGGCTGCTGACATGTAGCTCAGATTCATGACCAGGGATGGGCAGTATTTATGATACATGTATAGGCTATTTATTTGCATTTGAATGAAAGAAAAAAACACCTAGGTGTATATTTTTGTAGTTTATAAATACTGCCAACTATTTTGGGCAAAACAAATAGCCTACCTATGGTGATGTGAGCCTAGTCTTGATCAGAATATTGAGATCCGGGAAGGTGATCCAGTGCAAGATGATGAGTAGCCTAATGTGTATCATCACACACTCTCTCTCACACCAACCTCACATTTCTTGAGAACTTCAATAATTCAGTCGGAACCGGTTATGTGGTTGCCCGGCAACATTGCTCAAAAACTTCCTCCACACATGTATCACCCAGAGCCTTATAAAGATATGGCTATGGTATCACCTTAGCAGCACAATGGAACAAATCATCTTTATCTCCCTTGGTTTCAATACAACACCATTACATTTAGTGCTTACACGGTACACATAGTTAGAAAACAACAATAACAACAACAACAACAACTAAAAGGGTCATGATCCTTCCTGATCAACAGTGTTACACAGTGCAACGTCCAGAAATATGAGCATGCATTGACAATGTCAGAGACTTTGCATCACTTGACAAGTTCAGTTGTGATTTTTAAAGTGCATCTCTGATACAGTATTTAGGCTATGAGGTGTAACAAGTAGGTAAGCATAGCTGATCTGTTGACTGTCAGTGTCAGTATTTTCAAAATACAAAAATACTGTATTTTATTTTTATACACAATAATAGTAATAATAATAATAATAATAATGAAAATAATAATTGTGTGTGTGTGTGTGTGTGTGTGTGTGTGTGTGTGTGCGTGCGTGCGTGTGTGTGTGTGCTTTTTTCCCCCTCACACACACATCATAGTCCTTGTTGCTCCTCTGCCCCCCTGTGGTCACATGCTGCTACTACCGCTTCACTCATATTCACATGTCACATCTCACCTCATGAGTTCAGAAGATTTGGCAGCAAAAGCGCCACACACATGTGACCTGTGACATCACAGAGCGGCTGCACAGGGACAAAGAGGAGGGAGGAAACAAGTCACTCCCATCATCATCATCATCCATCTTTATCAGCCCGCATCAATCATTAACAAAATCACTACAGCCACACCGGCCACGCAGTCACACAAGGGCCGCTACAGCTGTGGGCCAACACCATTAACATGTATATCAGCACTATTAAAGTGTATTATTATTGTCATTATTATTATTATTATTATTATTATTATTATTATTATTAAGTTATTGAGAAGTTATTCAGGCCGCTAAGGTAATCTGTGTGAGGCTGTTGATTGCCAGACATGGAGAGCTGTTCACAGACGTCACACATCGCATGAGACTGATATTCAGATGGAGAGTTGCTCTCAGATCTCATATATGACTTCACCATGAGCACAGCACAGTCCTGTAGAGGCCTCTCTTTAAGTCTCACTCCTAATATACTATTCCTCTCACTATTTTTTAACTTCTCTCCTTCTCTTAAGATGTCTTTTTTCTTGAGAATTTTGCTCTCTCTTTTGGCCTTTCTGAGTCTCTCTTTCTCCCTCTCTCTCTCATTTGTCTCTCCTCTTTTTCTCGTCCCTCCCTCTCTCTTTCTCATTTCTCTCTCTCTCTCTTTCTCTCTCTCTCTCTCTCTCTCTCGGCCTCGCCCCTATATGCTCCAGTAAGCAGCAGCACTGCAGTAGCCAGACCATCAAAAAGCAACTTATTCCCTCTCTACCTTTTCAAAACACTATCAATCTGCCACCGTCCAATCAGACGCCCGGCCTCACGCCACCGACCAGTGATATCGCAGCGGAGCCGGGCTCTGCCGGCCAATGGGAGCGGGCATTCTAATGGGCCCCATCTTTATCTCGAGGGTGTCACCTCAACTTGAGCGCATTCTTATTTATGACCCGGGGACTGGGTACTTGCCAGTGGGCATTCGTCTCCGCCAGAGAGGCTGCAGGACCGCGTGTGTGTGTGTGTCAAAGGTGCCGGACGCTTAACTGTTGACTCTGGGAGTTCCCCCGGCATGGGCCAGACCAGGTGAGACGCTCACATACACGCACACACACACACACACACATACACACACGAGAGCGCACACACACATACATACGCGGCGTCTGAGCCCCCGACACACACACGAGACCTGAGCCTCCAGCTGATCCCAGGCCTGTTGGAGCTCTCCTGAGGAGCCTGCGACTGCGGACACCTGCCCCGGAGCAGCGGGCCACTTTTATGGGCATCAGAGGGCCTGGACCCCCCCCCCCCACACACCTGGAGCGCTCACCGCAGGACCTGCTCACACAGACGCCTCGCAGTCGGACAGTCCCAGCCAGCTGCAGGACGGGCGCTCTTACTGGACTAAAGCGTTTTTATTCTTTTGATTTTTGATTTTTTTTTTTTCTACTGAAGCGAAGCCGCGCCAGCTGTCAATCTGGAGTCGGAGGAGTCTCTGTCCATGGACCCGTCCCTGCCGGGGTCTTTCCTCTTCAACGGCGGCCTCGGCCAGTTCTCCTCGGACATCAAGGCGCCCGTGTGCCAGTACTCGGTGCCCAACTCCTTCTACAAGCTCAACACGGGGCTCGGGGCGCAGATGCCCGCGGGCACGCCGCACGGCATCAGCGACATCCTGAGCCGCTCCATGATGGGTGCCCCCGGTGCCCCCTTGCTCTCGGGGTACCCCGCCATGGGAGGGTTCGGCGCCACCATGAGCGCCCCGGGCATGTACTACAACAGAGACTACAGCCCGGCGCTGGGCAGCTTCGCCAAGGCCCCCGAGTGCCCGATGATGAAGGGGCGCAGCGCGAGCTGCTGGACAGACGCGCCCTACGAGTGCAGAGGACGCCAGTCCTGCAGCAACAGTGAGTGCATTAGATTATTATTATTATTATTATTATTATTATTATTGTTATTATATTACATTATATTACACACACACACACACACACACACACACACACACACACACACACGCCGTACGAGTGCAGAGGACGCCAGTCCTGCAGCAGCAGTGAGTGCATTAGATTATTATTATTATTATTATTATTATTATTATATTACATTATATTACACACACACACACACACACACACGCCGTACGAGTGCAGAGGACGCCAGTCCTGCAGCAGCAGTGAGTGCATTAGATTATTATTATTATTATTATTATTATTATTATTATTATTATTATTATTATTACTATTATTATTATTAGTAGTAGTATATTACATTATATTACACACACACACACGCCGTACGAGTGCAGAGGACGCCAGTCCTGCAGCAACAGTGAGTGCATTAGATTATATT
>NC_085001.1:4033682-4036182 GCF_963854185.1 Sardina pilchardus | reverse complement strand
ACTAGGAGCCACAGAGACAGGGCCTTATAGAGGACCAGGAGCCACAGAGACAGGGCCTTATAGAGGACTGGGGACCTGTCTCCTGCAGCCCCAGAGTGAGCCTCCATAGCGCTGGTTGGGTGCAGGCAGACCTGGTGCCTCCTGCAGCCCCAGAGTGAGCCTCCATAGCGCTGGTTGGGTGCAGGCAGACCTGGTGCCTCCTGCAGCCCCAGAGTGAGCCTCCATAGCGCTGGTTGGGTGCAGGCAGACCTGGTGCCTCCTGCAGCCCCAGAGTGAGCCTCCATAGCGCTGGGTGGGTGCAGGCAGACCTGGTGCCGTTTGGCAGTGAGAGCAGACTGGCCCTGATGAAGTGGTAAAGGGCACCCAGGGCCCTGCATGTGAAACACTGCTCTCCTTCAGCTCCATGAGATGCATATCAAATCAATCATGCACACACACACACACACACTCTCGCTCTCACACACAGGTACACACACACACACACACACACACACACTCTCTCTCTCACACACAGAGGTACACATGCAGACAAGGAAATAACGTGCCTAAGTGTTGTTAATCAAACACACTTAATGAGTGTGTCAACACAAGCACTGGATGTCAGAGTTGGAATCTGTTGTGTTCTGAGACGTTTAACACAGCTGAGTCATGTTACCCTCTGATCTGGATTAGGTGTGAGTGTGTCCATAAGGCCGCTGTGTGTGTGTGTGTGTGTGTGTGTGTGTGTGTGTGCTGTGTTCATCATCACAGACGGTATATGAGTCTGATCTCTGTCAGGTGTGAGTGTGTGTGTCGTTTTCGTCGATGGTTCAGAGCCCTTTATAAAGCCACCTGGGGTTTGAGGGTCAGACAGGACAGGGCGGTGAAACTCCACCTCCAATGGCCCACAATGCAGTGGGGTTAGTCCCACAAGTACTGTATGCACTTCCTGTTGCACTGTAAACCGTGTAGATAGGCACTGTAGAAGGCCATGCACTGAATCACATCAACACTCATTTGGGGGTATTCTTATACCCATATTTATATCCCCATTAGACCCTGGGGGTAGTTTAGTAACTCTCAGGGGCAACTTTCACACAAGATGCCCCAGCCGAGCTGCTTTAAGATTCTACAGCCCCCCCCTCCTCCTCCTCCAGGCCCTTGCAGTTCTAGCCCCGCTCTGCTGGCGCACTAGAGATGATTCATCATTCCGGCTGTTTATCAGAACAAAAGCTAACGAGGCAGTGGGGACTCGCTCACGGAAGACGCCGGAACACAGATCAGCCCTCTGGCCGCCGCCCGCCGCTCAGGTGAAGGATGGACGAGTCGTCCCTACTGACCTGCCGCATTAGCATGCAGCGTGCTAACACACCTGGCAGCCATCTCTCTTCTTAAACAGCACACATTTCATTTTGATTTATTTATTTTATCTTTATCTGCATGAGAACACATAGTTGTTTACACAAACGGCTGGAGTTTCAGCGTTGCAGTCAGAAACGCAAGATAAATGTGTGTGTGTGTGTTCTGGTCTCTCTCTCTGATGATGCCCTTGGTCATTCCCGGGGCCTGAAGATTAAGCGCGGTATCAGACCCCCATTCGTCCCGTCCGATGTGGAAAAGGTGGAGATGGCCTCCAGAACAACTGGCCATCCAGCTGGACTCTGTTTCCTCGGGGCCGAGACGCGATCGACACACACTCACGGCGGCGGGCGCACAAAGCCTCGGCGTAGCGGCCCCATTCACCTTCAGCAGCCGACTCAATAGCTCATTTTTTTGAAGAGAGATGTTAATAGCACGTCACGGCGGTCCACACACACATCTCTCACTTTGAGGGAAGACCTTTCTACAGCACGCTACTGAGCACGCTCATTTCTCCGGGCTGGCTGGCGCGGAGGCTTTGGAGTGTCGTCAGAAAGAAGTGAGCTGTTTAATATGGAGCTTTGGCTGAGGAGCGGTTGGAAGAGTTCGCTTTTGCCGTCTGTGGTGTAGATTTTTTTTCTGGGTAACCGTGGCAAGGTGATCCCGTCTCTATGGAGCAGTTTGTGTAATGGTTTTAGAAAACTTGTCTGGGGTTTTGTTGAAGCCATATTATTTTCCTGTGAGGCATTGTATGTGTGTGTGTGTGTGTGTGTGTGTGTGTGTGTGTGTGTGTGTGTGTGTGTTGGCCTGAGACATGTTCAGGATGTTCTGTGTGAACTGGTGCGGTACACACTGTGTGGTGTGTGTGTGTGTGTGTGTGTGTGTGTGTGTGTGGCAGCTGTTCATGGGAAACGGGACTTTGGAGGGCATCAACAGCCTTGGCCCCCCCCAAGGGTTACACACTTGGAGAAATCAAGACACGACACACAACTTGTTGAACTTATCCTTGTTTATGTTAAAAGGCAAGAGTACTTAAAACAATTCCTCAGTGGGTACATTTCAATGGTCCATGTTTATGTACAAAAATAAATTACATCTAACATCAGTGTAGTGCTCTCTCTGTGTGTGTGTGAGTGTGTGTGTGTGTGTGTGTGTGTGTGCG
>NC_085001.1:4011182-4028682 GCF_963854185.1 Sardina pilchardus | reverse complement strand
GAGAGGAGGAGAAGAAGAGAGGAAAAGAGAGGAGGAGGAGAGAGGAGAACAGGAGAGGGAAAGAATGACAAGGAGAAGAAGAAAGGATAGGAGATGAAAAGAATGGAGAGGAGTTAATGTTTCCATGAGACCAGGGATCTCTCGCTCTCTCTCTCTCTCTCACACACACACACCCACATACACACACATCATATGACAGCTGACTGTAGGCACTGTGGTGAGGGTGTGTGAGGTGTTGGATATCTGTGAGGGTGTGTACCTTATGATCTCCCATACACACGTTGGAACCCAGGGTGTTGTAGATCACGTTCGGCTCTCCCTCCTCCCTCTGCACACACACACACACACACACACACACACACACACACACACACACACACACACACACACACACACACACACACACACACACACACACACACACACACACACACACACACACACACACACACACACACACACACACACACACACACACACACACACACACACACACACACACACACACACACACACACACACACACACACACACACAGAGAAACATTTCATCAGCTCCTGAGACAGAAGCACACTCCACCACACACTGTAAGAATGTGTCCACACACACTGTGGATGTGTACACACTTACCCTCTCCACTTCCTGCACAGTTATGAGTTATGAGGGTGGAAGTAACAAAAATTAAACAATTAATACGGACGTGATGAATAGGCATGCAAACTGGTGATGAAGATGGTGATAAACAGACAAGTGATTTGATTAACTAACTACTTACTAACTAACTACTATTTACTAACTACTTTCTAACTACTATTGACTAACTACTATTTCTCATTCTCAATGTCCAACCGAAGAATATGGAAATAACAAGAGGCGAAACTCTGTCGTCTCTTGATACTTCAATGCTCTTTGGTCCAAATGCATTTAGTGTTAAATGTCCAAATGCATTTAGTGTTAAATGTCCAAATGCATTTAACGTTAAATGTCCACCTCCATTTAACGGTAAATGTCCACCTTATTTTAGCGTTAAATGTCCAACTGCATTTAGTGTTAAATGTCCACCTCCATTTAGCGGTAAATGTCCACGTGTATTAACGTTAAATGTCCACCTGCATTTAACGTCAAATGTCCACCTCCATTTAACGCTAAATGTTGACGCGTATTTAGCATTAAATGTCCACCTCCATTTAACGTTAAAAGTCCACGTGTATTAGCGTTAAATGGCCACCTCCATTTAACGCTAAATGTTGACGCGTATTCAGCGTTAAATGTCCACCTGCATTTAGTGTTAAATGTCCACCTCCATTTAACGTTGAAAGTCCATGTGTATTAAGCGTTAAATGTCCACCTGTATTTAGCGTTCACAGCGAGCAATTTTTGTTACTTCCACTCCACAGTGGATGGAAAGTTTTCCTTTGGGTAGTGTTTGAAAAGATGGTGCGGGGTGTGTGTGTGTGTGTGTGTGTGTGTGTGTATGTGTATGTGTATGTGTGTGTGTGTGTGTGTGTGTGTGTGTGTGTGTGTGTGTGTGTGTGTGTGTGTGTGTGTGTGCTTACCTTGTGGATGATACTTTGGGCAGTGTTTGAGAAGATGGTGCGGGGTGTGTGTGTATGTGTGTGTGTGTGTGTGTGTGTGTGTGTGTGTGTGTGTGTGTGTGTGTGTGTGTGTGTGTGTGTGTGTGTGTGTGTGTGTGTGCTTACCTTGTGGATGATACTTTGGGCAGTGTTTGAGAAGATGGTGCGGGGTGTGTGTGTATGTGTGTGTGTGTGTGTGTGTGTGTGTGTGTGCTCACCCTGTGGATGATACTTTGGGCAGTGTTTGAGAAGATGGTGCGGGGTGTGTGTGTATGTGTGTGTGTGTGTGTGTGTGTGTGTGTGTGTGTGTGTGTGTGTGTGTGTGTGTGTGTGTGTGTGTGTGTGTGTGTGTGTGTGTGTGTGTGTGTGTGCTTACCTTGTGGATGATACTTTGGGCAGTGTTTGAGAAGATGGTGCGGGGTGTGTGTGTATGTGTGTGTGTATGTGTGTGTGTGTGTGTGTGTGTGTGTGTGTGTGTGTGTGTGTGTGTGTGTGTGTGTGCTTACCTTGTGGATGATACTTTGGGCAGTGTTTGAGAAGATGGTGCGGGGTGTGTGTGTATGTGTGTGTGTGTGTGTGTGTGCTCACCCTGTGGATGATACTTTGGGCAGTGTTTGAGAAGATGGTGCGGGGTGTGTGTGTGTGTGTGTGTGTGTGTGTGCTTACCTTGTGGATGATACTTTGGGCAGTGTTTGAGAAGATGGTGCGGGGTGTGTGTGTATGTGTGTGTGTATGTGTGTGTGCTCACCCTGTGGATGATACTTTGGGCAGTGTTTGAGAAGATGGTGCGGGGTGTGTGTGTATGTGTGTGTGTGTGTGTGTGTGTGCTCGCTCACCCTGTGGATGATACTTTGGGCAGTGTTTGAGAAGATGGTGCGGGGTGTGTGTGTGTGTGTGTGTGTGTGTGTGTGTGCTCACCCTGTGGATGATACTTTGGGCAGTGTTTGAGAAGATGGTGCGGGGTGTGTGTGTATGTGTGTGTGTATGTGTGTATGTGTGTGTGTGTGTGTGTGTGTGTGTGTGTGTGTGTGTGTGTGTGTGTGTGTGTGTGTGTGTGTGTGTGTGCTTACCTTGTGGATGATACTTTGGGCAGTGTTTGAGAAGATGGTGCGGGGTGTGTGTGTGTGTGTGTGTGTGTGTGTGTGTGTGTGTGCTCACCCTGTGGATGATACTTTGGGCAGTGTTTGAGAAGATGATGCGGTCACACCAGGCTGGACAGCGTGTGTTCATGTACTGCGTGGGTTCAGAGTAGTCCTCGCTGTACGGGTAACTGTAAAACACACACACACACACACACACACACACACACACACACACACACACACACACACACACACACACACACACACACACACACACACACACACACACACACACACACACACACACACACACACACACACACACAAACAGGCCGTCACACACACACACACACACCAAACTCACACAGCTAACCTGTCCTATCTAGAAGACCTACTGTAGGAGTTTAAAGACAGTGATGAAGCAATCATGCTAACAATGTAAACAACTAAAAGTACAATTTAACTTTAACTTTACAGATGAAGTTACTAAAAAGGTAGTACAACTAAAAGGGATTAAGCTACTAAAAGGGTGGGCCATACACTCAGACACTACTGTTTATTAGATTGTTTACGTTACCAGGTGACTCCCATTGACATCTTACATCTCTTCACCTCAGCCAATCAGAGCACACCACCTAAGCTAATGGTCACTTAGAACACATCTCTCCAGCCAATCAGCTGCTTTGGTAGCCTCACCTGGGCGGGAAGAGAATCTCCTCCTCGGAGATCACATCCTTGAAGACCTCAATCTCCTTATCATATTTCAGCAGCTACGAGACACACACACACACACACACACACACACACACACACACACACACACACACACACACACACACACACACACACACACAGAGAGAGAGAGAGAGAGAAAGGGGATGAGAATGTGTTGGCATCATGTGTGTGTGTTAGCCTGGGTGTTCCCATGCTGCCTTGCGCGCAATTTCATTCACGCTGCTAAGGCAGTCTGGAAACTACCGCCCTAATTTTATGTCTCATTAGGTTAGTGCTTAAAATCATTGTTTTATACAGTTTATTGATAATATTGCTATTCTCCCTATTTTGTATTCATTCACTGTTAATTTAATTTGTATTGTTATTTATTTGTATGTCGCTTTGGAAAAAGGCGTCTGCTAAATAACTATAACCATAACCATAACCATAACCAGAACCATAATTTTTGCCTGAGATAGGGGACCAATCACAGTACAGGAAGGGAAAGCAAGTGTGTGTGCATTGTCTGTATGTGCATTCTCTCTGTGTGTGTATTGTCTGTGTGTTTTCTGTGTGTGTATTGTCTGTATGTGTATTCTCTGTGTGTGTATTCTGTGTGTGTGTGTGTGTGTGTGTGTATTGTCTGTGTGTGTGTGTATGTCTGTGTGTGTATTGTCTGTGTGTGTATTCTCTGTGTGTGTATTCTCTGTGTGTGTATTCTGTGTGTGTGTATTCTGTGTGTGTGTGTGTGTATTGTCTGTGTGCGTGTGTATGTCTGTGTGTGTATTGTCTGTGTGTGTATTCTGTGTGTGTGTGTTGCAATAGGCTCGTCCAGAGTATTGCTCACCGCTCGGCCGTTGTCCTCTCTGAAGACGGCCTGGTGAAGGTAGGCAAACAGCTTCGTCTCAATCTGGAGGAGAACCTACACACACACACACACACACACATGGAGACAGGGTTAAGGTAGGCAAATAGCTTTGTCTCAATCTGGAGGAGAACCTACACACACACACACACACACACACATGGAGACAGGGTTAAGGTAGGCAAATAGCTTTGTCTCAATCTGGAGAAGAACCTACACACACACACGCGCACAGAGACAGGGTTAACCGAAAGACCAAACACACTCTGATTGAATAAACAGGTTTATTTAGCAGAGGCGTGTGTGGATGTCTATGTTGTGAGACAGACAGACTCTCCATTCCGAATGTAAGCAGAGACAGACACACACACACACACACACTCTGTCAGTAGTAATGAATGGAAGTGGAGAGTGAGTCGCTGTAATGGGAGCACATTTACACCACTGGCAAAAAGTCAATAGCACTCTACGACCATAAATCTGCCCTGTCACACACACACACACACACACACACACACACACACACACACACACACACACACACACACCCTTACGTCTCAGTGCACAGTGCCAACACGCATTAATCATTTCAATACACACTCCCAGAACAGCACTTTTAAATATCTGTGTGTACGTGTGTGTGTATGTGTGTGTGCGTGTTTGTGTGTGTGTGTGTGTGTGTGTGTGTGTGTCACCTTGTGGTCGTTGTCTTTCTCCTCACAGATGATCCTCTCCACCTCATTGCTGCTGTCCTTCTTCACTGTCTGCACATCAGCTGAGATAGACAGGTGCTGCACACACACACACACACATACACACACACACACAAAAAATCACAAAACTCTCAATATAATGATATTGTGCATACACACCTTTCCTCCCTCTCTAACAACCACACACTCACTCACACTCACACACACACACACACACACACACACAGCAACATTCTTGCTCTTTTTCCTTTTTTGGCGAGTGGTGCTCAAACTCTAACTTCTCTCTGTCAGCAAGAACTCACACACACTGATCTCAACACACACACACACACACACACACACACACACACACACACACACACACACACACACACACACACACACACACACACGATTCTGGGCCTATGTAAGCCTGTTTACCACACACACACACACACACACACCTGCACAAGGCTGAGTGTGTCCAGGCGGAAGTTGAAATCTCCGAACAGGAAGAAAGGCAGGGGGCTGTCAGTGCCGTCAGATATCCTGATAAACACACACACAGGAAGCAGAGTCAGTCTCAAACACACACACACACACACACACACACAGGAAGCAGAGTCAGTCTCACTCTCTCTCACACACACACACACACACACACACACACACACAATGATATTTATGTGTCACACATACAAACACACACTCAATAATGTAGACATGTATACAAAAACACATTCACATTGTAAGATTTGTCAGGAAGAGGGTTTTTGTGTCTTACTTGAGATGGAGGTGTATGTGTGTGTGTGTGTGTGTGTGTGTGTCCTAACCTGTTGATGACGTATCGGAGAGCTTTCTTGCGGTTGCCTGAGTACACAGAGGGACTGGAGTTGCAGGCGATCAGGTTGGAGGCATCATGGAAGAGGTGCACATTCACTAGGTCCATACCCCTACACACACACACGCACACGCACGCGCACAAAGAGAGAGAGAGAAAGGGGGTGAGAGTGTGTTGGCATCATGTGTGTGTGTACTTGGGATGGGTATTGTGAGACCGTATTTGTGCAGCTATTCTTCTGTGAGAGCAGGTGTATGAACACACACACACACACACACACACACACACACACACACACACACACACACACACACACACACACACACACACACACACACACACACACACACACACACACACACACACACACACACACACACACACACACCTTTTCAAAGCAACCAATTAGCTGTACCTCAAGAACATGAAGTCCCAGTACATGAGCATCTAAATAAATGGTTGATGCTACTGTACATGGGCCAACTTGTTCAGGAATGTTGCTGGGCAACCACAGAACCTGTTCCATTAATTCTGATCGGAGGATTATTTCACTTTGATCTTCAGGAGTCAAAATTGGGCTAGCTGGTTGGGAATGTTCCAGAAACACAGCAATGAGGAACATCGCTCTGCATCATTGGTCAAGCAGTCGTCCCGGCCGTGACCATCGCCAGCTTCAAATAGCTGCTGTTCTGACAGCAGACTCAGAGGATCTTGGGCACCTAATCTGTCAGAGTGTGTGTGTGTGTGTGTGTGTGTGTGTGTGTGTGCTGCTTCATACCGCAGTTCTGTCTCACAGAGTGAGTGTTTAGACATGGAGCGAAGAGAATCCTTGACCTTAAAAACACAGACTTTTTTTCTTTTGTCTAGTCAACTGTACAACGGTAACAGGAAATGATTTTCTTGAAGATATTCTGATATTGCCATCTAATGAAGAACACCCATGGTGACCAATCACTGACCTACATAGGAACTGTGGATAACTATTACCATAGCAACAGAAATAACAGGAAGACTAACTAACTAGAGCACACACGGAACACTCTGTGTGAGTGTGTGTGTGTGAGTGCGTCTGTGAGGTTTTTTTTGCTCCGAGTGCAAGGATGTGAACTCTAATAATTTATGAATACATGTATGTATGTATGCATGTACGTATGCATTGTGTGTATGTATGGATATGCATTTGAAATGTTTCAAAATGACAGAACTCTCCCTCTCTCAAACTGCTCTGTGTCCTGTGTGTGTGTGTCTCTGTGTGTGTGTGTCAGGTAACAGTGGGTACCACGAGAGAGGTGATTTGTCTTTGTCTCCTGCCACCGGGTGTGTGTGTGTGTGTGTGTGTGTGTGTGTGTGTGTGTGTGTGTGTGTGTGTGTGTGTGTGTGTGTGTGTGTGCTCATGTCAGGTACGGGTGGGCACATCGAGGTCATTTATCTTCGGCTGCTGCCACCCTGTCCCATTCAGCAGCTGCCAACGGCCGCAACTAATGGCCTTCTGATGTGTGAGTCACACACACTCCTCACACACTCTCCGCAAACTCTCCGGAAACGCTCCACGAGCTCCTGGCTTTGTCTCAGGGCGGGGGGGCAGGGGGGGTGGGAGGGTGACACATGTAAGTCAATAGAAACCACTGTGCTCTGACAAAACACTAAGACACAACAAACAGTACACAAATACAGCCAGATGGGTGGCAGAAAAAGAGAGAGAGAGTGTGTGTGTGTGTGTGTGTGCGCGCTTCATTGTGTGTGTGTGTGTGTGCACACACATATGTATTGTGTCAGTAAGCACTGTACATTCTGGTTCATATATACATATGTGTGTGTGTGTGTGTGTGTGTGTGTGTGTGTGTGTGTGTGTGTGTGTGTGTGTGTACATACTGGTTATGAATGAGCCATCGTGTCCTCATGTAGCCTTTCCTGGACCATTTAAACTGTGGAGAAAAACATACACAACTCAAGTTGAGAGGTAAGCACAGAGACACACACACACACCGAATCCTACTTGCACACCGCCCAAAGCATCATCCATTCTGTATGCAAACACCCACCCACCCAGACACACACACACACATACACAAACAAGTGAGTGTGTCCACATAAACAGTTTAGACACCAAATACACCAAACACCCATTCACACCACACCAACATCCCCCCACACGCGCACACACACACACACACACACACACCGTGTCCTCCTTGCACACTGCCCAAAACATCATCCACTCTGTATGTAAACACACACACACACACAAAAACAACTGAGTGTGTCCACATAAACAATTTAGACACCAAATACTGTACACCTAACACCCATTCACAACACACCAACATGCCCCTGCACAGACAGACAGACAGACAGACAGACAGACAGACAGACACACACACAATTTCAGAACTCACATCGGGCCAGAAATTCTTTGGGAATTTTTCTTTCTGTACGGTGGTCACTCCTTCTAGAGAACCCACAAACTTGTTCTGTCCAGAGATGGGCTTGAACTCCCGCGCTACAGACAGAGAGAGAGAGAGAGAGAGAAGGAGAGAGAGAGAGAGAGAGAGAGAGACAGACAGAGAGAGAGCAAGGGAGAAGGAGGTAGAGAGAAAGAGAGTGAGGGAGATGGGGATTGTTAGAAAGAGAGAGGGAGAGGTGGACACAGAGAGAGAGAGGGAGAGAGAGAGAGCGAGGGAAAGAGAGGGAGAGATAAAGGACTATTAAAAGTGTGTAAACACATGCAAACACAGATCAATACTCTAATGTGCACTCATCTATGCCACTCAATGATGGGGATCTATATACACCACACCCCATTACTGTGTGTGTGTGTGTGTGTGTGTGTGTGTGTGTGTGTGTGTGTGTGTGTGTGTGTGTGTGTGTGTGTTTCGCTAGGGTGAGAGACGGCAGCCATGTTGTTTATGGCTCTTCCATTGGGCTCGTTCTTGAACGTTTATTCATAAGCGCCGTGACTAGACTCACGAGACAGACACACACACACTCCTCTCTCTCTCGCTTTCTCTCTCACTCTCTCTCTCTCTCTCACACACACACACACACACACACACACACACACACACACACACACACACACACACACACACACACACACACACACACACACACACACACACACACACACACACACACACACACACACACACACACACACACACACACACACACACACACACACACACACACACACACACACACACACACACACACACACACACACACACACAGCCTTCCCTCAGTCTCAAGAGTTTATACTTGCAATTCTGTACACACACACACACACACCATGGATTAAAGTGAAAAAAACTCATCTGACTGAAATTTTTTTGTCCAAAAAAAAAATAAAAATTGACACACGCAAGTGAGGCAAATCAAAGGGCCTTAGCGTAGACCTACATAATATAGGGCCATACAGACTAATTGTACCCTCCGTTTACAAGTAACACATTTTAAAGTAGGCCTAGCTATTCAATACTGCACACTGTTGCTTATTAAGAGTGCTCCGAGGGCCGGCCATAGCCCGTTGGCCGCCCCCCATCAAAGAAAAATAGGGGGTTGGGGGTGTCACTGTCACCCCCGAGAACATTTATTAAATACTGTTATGTAAATGCATAAATTCTGTGCACTTTCAGTCAGAGATTAGGGCCAGCATTATGCCTAAAATGCATACATGTCTCCAAAACATTCCTCACCTGTTATCAGACATGCATGAAAACAATTAAAACTCACAGCCATTGGTTAACCGTCAGATAGGCCTCTGTTATTGAAGATTTGGAATAATTGATTTGAAATGTAATATGCTAAGGAATTCTGATGTTTTCTTATGTCAGGATATAATTTGGTGTAACTTTACTTAGTGTGATTAGGTGACATGTTGTTTAATTAAAAGGTGCATGTCACTTTAAGACGTTTTAGTTGTTGGGTAAGAACGTGATGCACGGCAGAAATGTTAGGAGTACCACGGTATTTCTGACCGTGTTGGTCGTGTCAATTGTATGAGAACTGTGCTGTTTGTTACAATAAACATTCAAGAATATTAACTGGAAGACAAGACGTTTTTAAAAGAACACGTGTCAGTCATAGGACTCCTATTATATAAGTTTCGTTTATTGGAAACGGACCTACGACTTTCTCTTTGAAGAAGACAAATTAGGCAAACTGTATAGACATAGCCTAAGCTACTGGATCCATTTGAATTGTATAAATTAACCTTGTTGGCTTATTATAATTATTTTTAGAGAAATTAGCAGTTAAACTAAACAGTAGGATAGCCTAATAGTGGCGTGGCGCAGACACACACTTTTCCATTGTCTGTCTCTGCGTTTCGGGCGCACCCGACTCTATTAATAATGACCGAAAGTAGGCTATATCCATGTTCTTTTTGACTATTCATCTTTAAGCTCCCCAACACTGCCGACCTCTAAGTAGTCTAATTTGATGAGATCGGGGAACTAGCAAATGCGGACAAGAAGTCATCGCAAACAACGCAGAACTTTGCGCAGCTAGTGCGTTGATGTCCTGAAGCTATTCTATAGCTTACTATTACAACTGGCGAAACTACTGTTTATTTTCATTTTACTTTTACGAAGAATAATTAGCCCAAATCATAGACTAATTAAACCGAAAAAACGACAGCTTTCCTGAACTTCTGCAAAGCTTGTTTGACCTACAAAAGCCTAATAAATCAAGACTGTTCTTTCATCTGTTTCAATTGGCCTTTCTCTCGTTTATTATTGTATAATTATGATGATGATGATGATTATTATTATTATTAGTAGCAGCCTAATAGTGGTAGTAGCCTAGTAGTAGCCTAGTAGTAGCCTAGTAGTAGCCTAAATGTTCATCAACGCAGTTGCACGAACGCATTTATTTATTTAATTATTATTTATTTATCGCACAACGAAGATTTTAACATAGGCTAAAACACAGGCCTATCACAAAACAGGGTTCAACAAGAGGTGTAACCATCACTGCAGCTTGCAAGGGAGATCGCGCCGCACAGCCCCCCCCCCCCCAATATTTTCTCCCCGGATCTGCATCAATCTCATGATTGACCTCTAGCGCCTCCGGTTGACGGAAATCCGTCATATGACGGAAAACTTTAATCCATGCACACACACACACAAGCACATACACGTAGGCCATACACACATCTGTAACTCCCTGCTGATGCGTGTCACATACACACTCTACGTCATTATCAACTGTGCGAATAGTTTTAACCGTAAAGATCACACTGCTCAGTTCTCAATGTTAAATTCATACTGGTCAGCTCTTAACATTAAATTCATACTGGTCAGTTCTTAACATTAAAATCATGCTGCTAATTTTTCACTGTTAAAATCACACTGGTCATTTCTCAATGTTAGTCACACAATGGTCATTTCTCAATGCTAAAATCACACTGGTCATTTCTCAATGTTAGTCACACACTGGTCATTTCTCAATGCTAAAATCACACTGGTCATTTCTTACCGTTAAAATCATACTGGTAGATATTCTTCAGACTCTTGTGGATGAAGAACATGCTTCCCAGCGCCTGTCAACACACAAACAAACAGCTTTACTTAACACAGTTCACAAACAAACACGCATACTGCTTAATGTACACAACCGTTTATGGGAGTCAGAAACATGGTAAAGGTGAATTAACATGGTAGAATCAGAAACATGGTAAAGGTGAATTAACATGGAAAAATCAGAAACATGGTAAAGGTGAATTAACATGGTAGAATCAGAAACATGGTAAAGGTGAATTAACATGGTAGAATCAGAAACATGGTAAAGGTGAATTAACATGGTAGAATCAGAAACATGGTAAAGGTGAATTAACATGGTAGAATCAGAAACATGGTAAAGGTGAATTAACATGGTAGAATCAGAAACATGGTAAAGGTGAATTAACTGTAGCCTGAATGTTTTCCACTGTTCGCCGAATTTAAAGGAACCTCAATTCTACTGTTCTTCTAGCACGTGTGACGCTGCGTTCTGCCTGAGAGTGGCACAGAACCTAAATCTCACTGACATGCTTTTGGAACCTGTCTCACTAATGTCAGAAAGGTTCAGCAACAGAAAACCGAAGGCAAGTCTTTAGAGTTGGCCTTAAAGGGATAATCCGGAGTGAAATGCACTTTAGATCAATTTTTCGGACTATTGGGAGTACATATGTTGAGTTGACACCAAAATCATGTCATTCGGATGTATTTTGAGAATGTTCGAGTTCACCGTTTTTAGCCAAAACTCGTTAGCCTGGAAGTGACCGGGGCAAGTCCTTTTGCCGCTACAAAACGCTATTTTTATACCTCTTCTACTGTTCCAACCAACACTACACTTACGTGGTAGTGAGTAGAGGGTCCCTAAAGCCAAACCGAAGTATCCCCACGTCTTTATGTGGTCGGATAGAGAGTCCAGAATGAATTTAATCGAGTCCGTACCTTCCCGGAAATGTTATTAAAATGTTGTTAACGCGTTGCTAGCTGCAGCAGTGACATTTCCGGAAAGGTACTGACTAGGGATTATCCCTTTAACACACACACACACACACACACACAGGTGTCACATGGGTGTGCTCTCCATCTAACACACTGAATAAGCAGTGATTAGAAGACACACACACCCCTTGTACTTCTCAATCAACCTCTTCAAACACACACTCACACACCCTGTGGCAAGTGCCCCATCTGTGGTGTGTGTGTGTGTGTGTGTGTGTGTGTGTGTGTGAGAGAGAGAGTGTGTGTGTGTGTGTGTGTGTGTATGTGTGTGAGCATGCCTCTCCTTAATGCACTAAGTGTTAGCTTGAGTGCCCCTGGTAATCCCGGCGTCTGGATCAATGGGGCCAGAAAATTAAAACAATCTAAAAGGGATTAAGCAGCCCAGCGACTGCCGACCACTTCTCATGCCACTGCCCACACGAGAGAAATCACCCGGGAACACACACACACACACACACACACACACACACACACACACACACACACACACACACACACACACACACACACACACACACACACACACACACACACACACACACACACACACACACACACACACACACACACACACACACACACACACACACACACACATAGAACCCTCCCTATACTGCTCTCAGAGGAGTGCATTTATCACCAGACCAAAGTGATCCTCATTTAATGTGACAGAGCTGCTACTGCCCCCCCATACACACACACACCTCTGTCTCCACAGCGCTACCTCTGACAAGACACAGCACGCAACCCAGAGTGTGTGTGAGTGTGTGTGTGTGCTAAAGAACAAATAGAAAATATAGCCGCAAGCGGCGATGGCGGGCCCGAGCACCTGCGGTGCGGACGTGTGACATTTCGGGATCTAACAAAGCAACATGTGTGGGTTGGTGGCCATGTGCCTGAGCAACACACATGCCCACTAAATTTGGTTATTTTTTGTGAATATATGTTTCAATCACAACAGACAACATGCTATGTGGCGCTATAGAGTCCCTAAGCCGCACCCTATGCCAGAGCTCTGTCTCTGACTAACGATAGCAATGACGCACAAGTCCACCAAATTTGGTTCATTTTCATGAATGTATGTGTCAACCTCAACAAACTATGCACTAGGTGGCGCTATAGAATCCCTAAGCTACACCCTAGACCAGAGCTCTGTCTCTGTCTAGCGATAGCAATAACACAGAAGCCCACCAAATGTGGTTCATTTTCATCAATGTATGTGTCAACCACAACAGACAATGTGCTAGGTGGCGCTATAGAGTCCCTAAGCCACACCCTAGGCCAGAGCTCTATCCCTGACTAGCGGTAGCAATAACACACATGCCCACCAAATGTGGCTCATTTTCGTGAATGTATCAACCACAACAGACAATGCGCTAGGTGGCGCTATAGAGTCCCTAAGCCACACCCTAGGCCAGAGCTCTGTTTCTGACTTGCGGCAGTAATAACACACAAGCTCACCAAATTTGATTCATTTTCGTGAATGTATATGTCAACCACAACAGGTAACACACTAGGTGGCGTTATAGAGTCCCTAAGCCACACCCTCGGCCAGAGCTCTGTCTCTGAATAGCTGTAGCAAATATGCCCACCAAATTTGGTTCATTTTCGTGAATGTACGTGTCAACCACAACAGACAATGCGCTAGGTGGCGCTATGGAGTCCCTAAGCCACACCCGAGGCCAGAGCTCTGTCTTTATCTAGCGGCAGCAATAACACTCAAGCCCACCAAATGTGGTTCATTTTTGTCAATGTTTGTGTCAGCCACAACAAACAATGCTCTAGGTGGCGCTATAGAGTCCCTAAGTCAGACCTTTGGCCAGAGCTCTGTCTCTGACTAGCAATAGGAATAACACACAAGCCCATCAAATTTGGTTAATTTTCGTGAATGTACGTGTCAACCACAACAGGCAATGCGCTAGGTGGCGCTATAGAGTCCCTAAGCCACACCCGAGGCAAGAGCTCTGTTTTTATCTAGCGGCAGCAATAACACACAAGCCCACCAAATTTGGTTCATTTTTGTGAATGTTTGTGTCAACCACAACAAACAATGCTCTAGGTGGCGCTATAGAGTCCCTAAGCCACACCTTTGGCCAGAGTTTGTCTCTGACTAGCAATAGGGATAACACACAAGCCCATCAAATCTGGTTAATTTTCGTGAATGTATGTGTCAACCACAACAGGCAATGCGCTAGGTGGCGCTATAGAGTCCCTTAGCCACACCCTAGGCCAGAGCTCTGTCTCTGACTAGAGATAGCAATAACACACAAGCCCATCAAATTTGGTTCATTTTTGTGAATGTATGTGTCAACCACAACAGACAACCCGACAGAGCGTTCTTAAGCCTTCTTTAATCATTGTCTAATATTAAGGAAAGTTTAAGATCTATTAACCAAGGTGTTGTCACACACACACATGGCAAATAAGTTGCAGGATTGTGGTGCCTTCTCTCATCCTCAAGTTGGGTTATCATCTGTTGGCCTTCTTACCACCACCAGAGAGGCATGGGGGATGGGTGAGAGAGTGTGTGGGGGGTCGGTATGCAAATGAGGGAGGGGGGGGGGGCATGGGGCTAAGATAGAGAGAGAGATAGAAAGAGAGAGAGGGAGGGAGGCAGAGGGGTCAAGGGGGATGCCATGTGTGTGCGTAACTCTCTGGAAAGCTTGCGCGTGTGTAATGTGTGTGCGGTTAAATGTGGTTCTGTGTGTGTGTAACAGGACCAACATGAAGGCGCGGATGAGAAAAGATCGTAACACAGAGCCATCCTCATAAGAAAACCTAAATAACTCACTTTCTGTTAATATGGTTAAAGTAAAAATTGCAGCATAGGTTAATATGATTATTATTATTCATCAACTCGCTTCAAAATATTTTAGCTAAAACTGTGTCCACCACAATCATTAATGCGCTTTTAAAAATCACAAACAACACCAAATTCAAAACTTTGTATATGACTGTCACTACAAACACACTAACTAATACTCCATCAAATTTCATCCAAATTAGTCACTGTTTTCTGCCTATAACACCAACTTTTTGTTTCTTTTATAAGACACCTAGATTCAAACCTTCGCCATTTCAATATACTTTTGAAATTCAAAAATCTGGTCGCAATTCCTCTCGGGCAACCCCTCAAGATCATTTTAGTGCTTAAATGACATAATTTCGATAAACCGTCTAGGAGAAGTATTTCAAAATACATGATGTGCAAAAATCAGAAAATCTCACATAATTCAAATTCTTCTAAGATTCACTATATAGTTTGAATGTAAAACTTGTTCAGAATAATACAACACACATGTCCACCAAATTTGGTTCATTTCCGTGAATGTATGTGTTAACCACAGTAGACGGCGCGCTAGGTGGCGCTATAGAGTCCCTGAGCCACACCCTAGGCCACAGCTCTGTGTCTGAGTATCAAATGCAATTCTACATATGCCAGCTAAATTGCAAGAGTTTTAGAGCATGCCAAGTTGGTGAAAAATGTTACTGGTAAGAGAATTATACTATAATAATAAGAAATATAGCCGCAAGCGGCGATGGCGGGCCCGAGCACCTGCGGTGCGGACGTGTGACATTTCGGGATCTAACAAAGCAACATGTGTGGGTTGGTGGCCATGTGCCTGAGCAACACACATGCCCACTAAATTTGGTTATTTTTTGTGAATATATGTTTCAATCACAACAGACAACATGCTATGTGGCGCTATAGAGTCCCTAAGCCGCACCCTATGCCAGAGCTCTGTCTCTGACTAACGATAGCAATGACGCACAAGTCCACCAAATTTGGTTCATTTTCATGAATGTATGTGTCAACCTCAACAAACTATGCACTAGGTGGCGCTATAGAATCCCTAAGCTACACCCTAGACCAGAGCTCTGTCTCTGTCTAGCGATAGCAATAACACAGAAGCCCACCAAATGTGGTTCATTTTCATCAATGTATGTGTCAACCACAACAGACAATGTGCTAGGTGGCGCTATAGAGTCCCTAAGCCACACCCTAGGCCAGAGCTCTATCCCTGACTAGCGGTAGCAATAACACACATGCCCACCAAATGTGGCTCATTTTCGTGAATGTATCAACCACAACAGACAATGCGCTAGGTGGCGCTATAGAGTCCCTAAGCCACACCCTAGGCCAGAGCTCTGTTTCTGACTTGCGGCAGTAATAACACACAAGCTCACCAAATTTGATTCATTTTCGTGAATGTATATGTCAACCACAACAGGTAACACACTAGGTGGCGTTATAGAGTCCCTAAGCCACACCCTCGGCCAGAGCTCTGTCTCTGAATAGCTGTAGCAAATATGCCCACCAAATTTGGTTCATTTTCGTGAATGTACGTGTCAACCACAACAGACAATGCGCTAGGTGGCGCTATGGAGTCCCTAAGCCACACCCGAGGCCAGAGCTCTGTCTTTATCTAGCGGCAGCAATAACACTCAAGCCCACCAAATGTGGTTCATTTTTGTCAATGTTTGTGTCAGCCACAACAAACAATGCTCTAGGTGGCGCTATAGAGTCCCTAAGTCAGACCTTTGGCCAGAGCTCTGTCTCTGACTAGCAATAGGAATAACACACAAGCCCATCAAATTTGGTTAATTTTCGTGAATGTACGTGTCAACCACAACAGGCAATGCGCTAGGTGGCGCTATAGAGTCCCTAAGCCACACCCGAGGCAAGAGCTCTGTTTTTATCTAGCGGCAGCAATAACACACAAGCCCACCAAATTTGGTTCATTTTTGTGAATGTTTGTGTCAACCACAACAAACAATGCTCTAGGTGGCGCTATAGAGTCCCTAAGCCACACCTTTGGCCAGAGTTTGTCTCTGACTAGCAATAGGGATAACACACAAGCCCATCAAATCTGGTTAATTTTCGTGAATGTATGTGTCAACCACAACAGGCAATGCGCTAGGTGGCGCTATAGAGTCCCTTAGCCACACCCTAGGCCAGAGCTCTGTCTCTGACTAGAGATAGCAATAACACACAAGCCCATCAAATTTGGTTCATTTTTGTGAATGTATGTGTCAACCACAACAGACAACCCGACAGAGCGTTCTTAAGCCTTCTTTAATCATTGTCTAATATTAAGGAAAGTTTAAGATCTATTAACCAAGGTGTTGTCACACACACACATGGCAAATAAGTTGCAGGATTGTGGTGCCTTCTCTCATCCTCAAGTTGGGTTATCATCTGTTGGCCTTCTTACCACCACCAGAGAGGCATGGGGG
>NC_085001.1:4003682-4006182 GCF_963854185.1 Sardina pilchardus | reverse complement strand
CTAAAGTTTAATTAACGCTAACGGTCACCAAAGCCCTGCTTTAGCACCAGACCCAGGCCGTGTGTGTGTGTGTGTGTGTGTGTGTGTGTGTGTGTGTGTGTGTGTGTGTGTGTGTGTGTGTGTGTGTGTGTGTGTGTGTGTGTGTGTGTGTGTGTGTGTGTGTGTATTCATCAGAGCCCAGCTACAGCACCAACTAGGGCTGAAACGATTACTCGAGTATAACTCAAGTAACTCAAATAACTCGATTACAAAAAATGATCGAGGAAAATTCTCTGCCTCGAGGCTTCGTTTAATTCCTATCACTTGCGTGATGTGGCCTACTCAGCTCAGGGACTAGGGTTTCACACTGACACTTACTATTGACGCACGCACACACCACATGCAGGATTCAGTTTGGTGCGCTAACGGAGAGCCAAGAAAGCATCCGTAGGCTAAGACTGCAGAGAATGTCCACATTTTTGGGATCGTTTCAAACGTACAGGAGAAATCGACAAGGTACAGTACACTGTGCCCACTGCAAAGCAGAGCGGTTGTTCACCAGCACACCAAGCGCAGCCATTGAACATTGATGATTGAATGTAGTGTTGTTTTGTTTTCATTGGGTCATTAACTACATTGACATTGTTGTTTTATTTGCTTACCATGCCATAGTTCTTGTTATTAGACTGATTGAATTTATTGTATATTTATTATTCTCCCATATGTTCACTGTTGATTTTCATTAGGTTTGCCTGAACTGATATTGTCTATTGTCTATGTTGCTATTCTCCTTACTATATAGTCTGACCAACTTTAAAAAAAAAAAATGTTCACTGTTGAATTAATTATTGTATTGTTTTTATTTGTATAACGCTTTGGACAAAGGCGTCTGCCAAATAGCGCAGCCATAACCATAACCATAACCATAACCATAACGGATTAATGTAGGTTACTAGGGCTAGTTAGACCGTACGGTATTTGTTGCTCAATGTCGTGAATCCATATGATTTTAAAGTTGTGGAAACCTCCAATACACCAAAACACTCCTAATCACACACACTCATCTAGTCTCCCTCTCCCCTCTCTCATGTGCACATACACACACACAGGTTACCTCACTAAATAGGCCTACGCCATTTGGTAGTTATTGTACAAACAGATGCCCAAATCTGCATACAACAGATATATTAATTTACTTGGATGCGAGTAGGGCTAGTTTACAACATGACATCTATTGGCCATTCTTATAAACTGGACTTATTAACAGATTTTTTTAAAACAATTATTACTCAATTACTTGATTAAATCGATAGAACCTTCAATACCAAAAAGAATCACTAGCTGCAGCCCTGGCACCAACACTCACAGAAACATGATCTCAGGTCAGGAAACCGAGAGATGCTTACACACTTCAAAGTCAATAACACACGCACACACACACACACTTCAAAGTCAATAACACGCACACGCTGAAAGACAGATATCCTACCTGTGTGAGAGCTAGACCGTGGTGTGTGTGTGTGTGTGTGTGTGTGTGTGTGTGTGGTTATTTCTCTTCCCTGTGGGTAGGTGTGTCCTCCCCTCTCGTGTGTGTTTATGTGATGGAGTGTTTGTGTATGAATTCCCAGTTAGTGATGAAGCATCTGGTGTGTGAGCTGGAGTGAGCTGAGTGTGTGTGTGTGTTGTGCGTGCGTGTCTAAGTGTGTGTGTGTGTGTGTGCGTGTATGTATGTATGTGTGCTGTGCGTGCATGCGTGTCTGAGTGTGTGTTTGTGTGTGCATGCGTGTGTGTGTGTGTGTGTCCAGGCTTCACTGCCTATTCATGATGTGGGTTACTGTTAATGCAAAAGGAGTTCCTGTCACAGCCAGGTAGCGCTGCTGGGGTTTTGCTAAGGAAGTAGTTTTTTTTTAATGGAATTCTATTGGAGAAGTGGCCGAACAAACTACAAACTCCTGTTTTGTGAAACTAGATGGGTCCCTTTCTGTTAGACTGCCACTGTGATGATCCTTAACAACTTTCCAACAGCCTAGCAATCTACGAAGTCATCTGTTACGGCCTACAACAATAAAATGAGGAGACAGTTCAGTGTTTCGCATACAATGTATTTCTATTTGTGGTGGTAGTGTGTTTGTGCGCAAATTTTAACAAATTTGCGCAACGTACTTATGATGGTAACTGGATTTAATTGCGATTTAGCCAGTCGTCAACAACAGTCAACAACAATCCTCGCTGGATTTTTAAAAAAATATTCTTTAAACGTGCATGCACGTTTGTTCAGGAACAGAGAGGCTGCACAAAGGTGCGCATAGCTCTACAATGAAAGGAGTTCATCTAGTTTAAGTAGTACAACATAAAATCATTGTGTGGTGGTCAGTGTCGATATTGTGGTGGGCCGCCACAAATAAGTCAATGTATGGGAAACACTGCAGTTCCACTCCTTATAAGTGAATGAGAACGGTTTATGCCAAGCTAAAGCTATAATTATAAATATATGTTTGGTATGCTTGATGCCATTGGAGAG
>NC_085001.1:3983682-3998682 GCF_963854185.1 Sardina pilchardus | reverse complement strand
GGTCTAAGGATGTAGAAATCAGTCTCAGAAATCACAGGTGTGTGTGTGTGTGTGTGTGTGTGTGTGTGTGTGTGTGTGTGTGTGTGTGTATCTGAGAGAGAGAGGGCAGGTGCAGCAGTCTCCCCTCCTTCCTCAGTCTCAGAGACCACAGGTGTATGTGTGTCCGTGTGTGTCCGTGTGTGTGTGTGTGTGTGTGTGTGTGTGTGTGTGTATGTGTGTGTGTCAGACACTTGTGAGAAGCATTCAACCGTGAAGAGGACTGTGCTGGGGCCCTGTGAGTGGACACAAGTGCAGCAGAGGGTCCTCGCTGGCCTCGTCTGGGTAAATAGAGGATTACAGACAGCAGACAGATGGCTCAGGTTGAGGTCAGGCTACTGGTCAAGGTGAAAACACACCGAGTCTCTCGCTGCTGATTGGGTGAGGGCCAAGACCTCCCCTCTTAGCTTCCTGGTGGAGCAGCGCAGTGATTCTGAATGTGCGCAGTGTGAGCTACCTGGCCCAGCACTAGGGGGCGACGCTGTGCAGCATCTAGGCTACGCTATGCAGCATCTAGGCTACGCTGGGAAGCATCTAGGCTACGCTGAGCAGTATCTAGGCTACGCTGAGCAGTATCTAGGCTACGCTGTAGCTAAGTTGTGTAGCCTCTAGGCTACGCTGTGCAGCATCTAGGCTACGCTGTGCAGCATCTAGGCTACGCTGTGCAGCATCTAGGCTACGCTATGCAGCATCTAGGCTACGCTGGGAAGCATCTAGGCTATGCTGTGCAGCATCTAGGCTACGCTGGGAAGCATCTAGGCTACGCTGTGCAGCATCTAGGCTACGCTGTGCAGCATCTAGGCTACGCTGAGCAGCATCTAGGCTACGCTGTAGCTACGTTGTGTAGCCTCTAGGCTACGCTGAGCAGCATCTAGGCTACGCTGTGCAGCATCTAGGCTACGCTGTGAAGCATCTAGGCTACGCTGTGCAGCATCTAGGCTACGCTGGGAAGCATCTAGGCTACGCTGAGCAGTATCTAGGCTACGCTGTAGCTACGTTGTGTAGCCTCTAGGCTACGCTGAGCAGCATCTAGGCTACGCTGGGAAGCATCTAGGCTACGCTGGGAAGCATCTAGGCTACGCTGGGAAGCATCTAGGCTACGCTGAGCAGCATCTAGGCTACGCTGAGCAGTATCTAGGCTACGCTGTAGCTACGTTGTGTAGCCTCTAGGCTACGCTGAGCAGCATCTAGGCTACGCTGAGCAGTATCTAGGCTACGCTGTAGCTACGTTGTGTAGCCTCTAGGCTACGCTGAGCAGCATCTAGGCTACGCTGTGCAGAATCTAGGCTACGCTATGCAGCATCTAGGCTACGCTGTGTAGCATCTAGGCTACGCTATGCAGCATCTAGGCTACGCTATGCAGCATCTAGGCTACGCTGTGCAGCATCTAGGCTACGCTGGGAAGCATCTAGGCTACGCTGGGAAGCATCTAGGCTACGCTGGGCAGCATCTAGGCTACGCTGTGCAGCATCTAGGCTACGCTGTGCAGAATCTAGGCTACGCTGGGAAGCATCTAGGCTACGCTGGGAAGCATCTAGGCTACGCTGTGCAGCATCTAGGCTACGCTGTAGCTACGTTGTGTAGCCTCTAGGCTACGCTGAGCAGCATCTAGGCTACGCTGTGCAGCATCTAGGCTACGCTGTGCAGAATCTAGGCTACGCTATGCAGCATCTAGGCTACGCTGTGCAGCATCTAGGCTACGCTATGCAGCATCTAGGCTACGCTGTGCAGCATCTAGGCTACGCTGTGCAGCATCTAGGCTACGCTGTGCAGCATCTAGGCTACGCTGTGCAGCATCTAGGCTACGCTGTGCAGCATCTAGGCTACGCTGGGCAGCATCTAGGCTACGCTGGGCAGCATCTAGGCTACGCTGTGAAGCATCTAGGCTACGCTGTGCAGCATCTAGGCTACGCTGTGCAGCATCTAGGCTACACTGGGCAGAATGTAGCCGATGCTGCTATCTAGGCTACACATCAGGGGCCCACATACTTAAGCTCATTGGAGGAGGATGGTACGCTGCATAGAGGCTGGCTAGGGCTGAAAGATTAATCCACATCAAATCCCAATCGTAATTTCAACTAATGCAATTAGTAAATCACAAAGACAGCAATTAATTGTACAGCTTGCCCTCTTGACCCAGTATTATTCAATAACTTCACGTTTTTTTTAACATATAGGCTTATTGTGTAGCATGTCGGCTATCCATGTAGCATGTAGGCTAGGCATCAGGGGGTTACTCATCTCTAGAGGAGTGTGTCATATTCTAAATCCAGACATGTCTGTCCAATCACACACACAAAATTAGCATCTTTACAGATGTTCCATATCTTAGCTTCACACACACACACAATTAGGATATCTTTATAGATGTTCCATATTTTAGCTTCATCCACTCCGGTGTGGCCTATTAACACTGTGCTTTAACTCACTCTGTGTGTGGGTGTGTGTGTGTGTGTGTTGGGCTGTCTCATTCTACTCTGAGTAAGATCCTTCCACTTCCTCTTAAAAGACTAGACTTTTCTTAAGAAACTGAAAAGTTTCATTCTGATGGAGAGAGTGAGTTACGAACGAACACACACACAGACACACACACACACACAAACAAACAGAGAGAAGCAGCATGCGCCACACTTATGAGAGGAGAGCAACTCATCAACGGGTGTTGCAATGATGATCCGTCCTCATCTCTCTCTTTCACACACAGACAAACACATACACACATACACACAGACACAGACACACACACACACACATCTGAGGACATTGAGCAACACTGTGCTCAAGCTAACTCAGCCCTCTATCTGCCTCACAATCTCACTGCGCTAGACACATGGTCAAGGTTGGGGGCAGGGGATTGGCTCACGCTACTGTTCATCATCAATCTCTAGATGTGGATTGGCTAAGGGGTGGGCCTTGCTACATGGGCCAGTTTAGGTAGTGTCATTCTCTGAGGGCCTCTGTCTCAATAGTTAATCTGATTCTGGTCACATCTAGTTGCATTCATGTCATCCTCCTTATGGGGCAAACAGTGAAGCTCAGCTAACAGGAGTTCTGGGCTTCATATGCATTAGACATACTCACCAATCAGGAGTGGCCACACACACACACACACACACACACACACACACACACACACACACACACACACACACACACACACACACACACACACACACACACACACACACACACACACACACACACACACACACACACACACACACACACACACACACACACACACACACACACACACACACGTCATACTTTTTCATTGTCTGTCATTTTGAGGGTTGTAAAAATTCAGTCACTAGCTATTTTCACTTGTCGCTTTAATTTTAATGTCAGTTAAGTGTCAGTTTGACATCATCCCCCAATCTAAGAGAAAACAGTCACTTGTAGCCTGGGACATGACTGTGAAGATGCTGTCAGATATTCATTGATTTCTTAGGACTGCCACAAGGAAATGTCAAATGCTAACAGAACTCGCTTTTCATTGCTTCCTTGTAACATGATCGTTGTGTGAAATCGAAGTTGCAGAATTTAGTGTAGCTCATGACAGGGACGTTTTTTTTGTCAGTCAGTGACAGAAAACGCTCGACTTGGTAAACCCAGCCCGATCTGCCAGCGATTTGATTTTGCTCGCAACTCAGTCTGGAAACTTCCACATTTTTCTTTGGTCAGTGGAAACTGTTTTAAATGTGCTCTATAAATTACATTTACTTACTTTACTTACTCTTGGGCAATAAAAAATACACAGCAGGCTCCCCAGGCTAATGTTCAATCTTTAACTCATTCAGTGCCAACAACGTAATATTGCGTTTTCAGCTCCCATGCGTAGAGTGCCAACAACGCAATATTGCATTTTTCGCTTTTTTTTTAAATTACGAAACTAGACACTCTAACTCACCTTATGTGTGATTTTTGGAAGTCTATCATGAAGAGAACTGAAGTAGATGACGATTAAAAACTCATGAAATCCTACAATCCGGAAATGTACGTCTGTCTTAAGTGGCTTATATCTCCGTTTCTAGAGGAACAACGGGGATTTTGATGAAAACTAGCCACTCAGGAATGGAGACACGTAGAGATAAACGGTTTTCACCCACTGAGAGCTCAGAGTCTTACCTTTCAAATGAGCCATAGTATATGTCCATAACTATAACATAGAATACGCTGTGGCTCTACAAAAATAGTTAACAACGATCTAGCTTGCCGGCACTCTGGGACATAGCTTCCAAAAACAACGCGGCATTCAAAGAGTTAAAGATTAAGGCTCGATCTGGTGATAGCCAGGCTAAGAAAACACAACAGTTTTGATCAGAGAAGAGACGGAACCACTACTTATCTCATTTAGAACACCGGCGGTTGGATCCTTACAACATCAGTCAAATAGCCTGGTAGTAAACCAGACCATGGAATCTTTGAATAATAATGAAAATGGCCCAACTCGAGGGGCGGCACCAAGCATGCATTTGGAAATCTCACTGCACGCAATTGGATAACACTACGACCAATGTTTACTCTGACTGATTCTGAACTTTGACGCAATTGGATAACACTACAACCAAAAACGAAGGTTGCAACGCTGTCGTCATCAGTTTAGCTTGCCCCTGGCCCGCCTATATCAGATACACCGATTTGATTGCAGCGCCGCATGAACACATGCAGGGGCAACTGAGCTACAGAGTGACCCCATAAACCTGCTCTTTTCTCTGGGCAACTCAGCTACAGAGTGACCCCATAATCCTGCTCTTTCTACCCCATAATCCTGCTCTTTCTACCCCATAAACCTGCTCTTTCTACCCCATAAACCTGCTCTTTCTACCCCATAAACCTGCTCTTTCTACCCCATAATCCTGCTCTTTCTACCCCACAATCCTGCTCTTTCTACCCCACAATCCTGCTCTTTCTACCCCATAATCCTGCTCTTTCTACCCCATAAACCTGCTCTTTCTACCCCACAATCCTGCTCTTTCTACCCCATAATCCTGCTCTTTCTACCCCATAAACCTGCTCTTTCTCTGGGCAACTCAGCTACAGAGTGACCCCATAAACCTGCTCTTTCTACCCCATATAGCTGTACTGGTGCTAAAATTACTCAGTGATCAGGTGAAACATCAGTGTGTGTGTGTGTGTGTGTGTGTGTGTGTGTGTGTGTGTGGGTGTGTGTGTGTGTGTGTGTGTGTGGCTCTCGCGTAAGCAGGTGAATCCCTGTTGGAGACGAGATGTGGACTCAGGTCACACTCACCGAGTAGAACTCTCGGAGCCAATCCTTCTCCATCTCCCCCACCTGCAGGAAGAAAAATATCACAGGGTGAGACACGCCTCACCAACACAGCAAGCAAGCAAACAAACAAACAAACAAACATATTCCTCCAGTGAACTCGTGTAAACATCTCTTGGCTGGCAGCGTAGCAGCTTCAGCACATGAGGGTGGCCCACTCCGCTTCCGACGACGTCTGATTCCACCGTTTCCACACAACCCCACACATCACCGCCGCCGCCGCCACACTCTTCCGCCGCCTTGTGCATTATGATTCAGTTCTATTTTTGACGCTGCTGCTCAACACAATCCATTATTTATCGAACGCTTGTCAGCTAAAAACATTCGGAACAGCAGTGTGTGGAGCAAATGACGGAAAGTGTTGGTGCACTGGTGGCAGTGCCTATATGCAGTGCGATGAAGTCACCCTCTGTCTGTCTGTGTGTGTGTGTGTGTGTGTGTGTGTCCCACTTTCCCGGTCTCCCAAGTAGGCTATGGTGCCGGTGCGGCCCCTGAGTGCAGCATGTAGGGTAGGCGTCTGGGGGGGTTCCGAGCTCATTACCGCGGCTAGATGGGCTCTTAATCTCTGGAGGAGCAAGTCACATTTCCAACCCTCACATCTGTGCCTCATCACAGAGCTGTGATATTCTTAGATGCGTTCTACATTTGAAGCATGTCAAAGTCCAAGCGCTTTCAAACAGGCCTAACTAGGCTGAGGAACTTTTGATCAAAAAAGTTTTTGTTTTCGGTCCCACTTTTCCAACTTTCATTCGCCCGTCGCTTGACTTTCACTCTGTTCTGCGACTCACACAGACACACACACACACACACACACACACACACACACACACACACACACACCACTTCTGCTTTCCTCGACAAAGTTCTGTCTAACCTCTAACCTCCCGGCTACAGAGATCACTTCCTGCTCCGGGCCGACCAGCGGGGTCGACGGACTTCAGAAAAGGTCGAACATACAGTCGGACGCGTTCGACCTTCAGTTTAGAGAGCGGCGGGCGGGAGTGGCCAATCGGGTCGGTCTGAGCGCGCTCGGTCTCCTTTTACGGCCGCTGGCTCCTCCCGCGTCCCGCTCCGAGAGTCCGGTGACCCGAGGGCAGCCGTTGCCACAGGAGACGCAGCGTTCCGCTCCCAGAGCGTTCCGGAATGGAACCAGAATGGGCCTCGGGAGATCGGCCGGCCTCAGACCTCAGGCAGTGCACGTAGCCCACAGCGGCGCAGATTAAAGCACAATCACCGACTGATAGAATCTGCCTGCACGAAGGGACGGCCTTGGCAGTGCCCACGCCACCACACACACATTACCCATAATCCTCTCTGCCTGCACGAAGGGACGGCCTTGGCAGTGCCCACACCACCACACACACATTACCCACAATCCTCTCGGCCTGCAGGAAGAGACTGCCTTGGCAGTGCCCACACCACCACACACACATTACCCACAATCCTCTCGGTCTGCAGGAAGAGACTGCCTTGGCAGTGCCCACACCACCACACACACATTACCCACAATCCTCTCGGTCTGCAGGAAGAGACTGCCTTGGCAGTGCCCACACCACCACACACACATTACCCACAATCCTCTCGGTCTGCAGGAAGAGACTGCCTTGGCAGTGCCCACACCACCACACACACATTACCCACAATCCTCTCTGCCTGCACGAAGGGACTGCCTTGGCAGTGGCCCACACCACCACACACACATTACCCACAATCCTCTCGGTCTGCAGGAAGAGACAGCCTTGGCAGTGCCCACACCACCACACACACATTACCCACAATCCTCTGCTTAGTAGGAAGTCCAAGTCAAGTCAAGTCTTTTCTCACTGTTGATCAAGCAAGTCACAAGTCCTCAATCTGGCGACTTAAGTCTGACTCGAGTCAAGTCACTAGACTCGAGTCCCCCATCTCTGCCATATGTACACAAACACACACAGACCCCATACGTACACACACACACACAGAGGTGGTGTGGGAAAAGGGCAGAGACCCTGTGGTGCACATGGCACACAACATGCTAGGTAGGGAGGGGTAATTTCACCCAGGGAGGGCATCGTCTGCTTAATATAGACACACAAGGCTCTTCTGTTTGACCATGTCTGTCCTGGTGTGTGTGTGTGTGTGTGTGTGTGTGTGTATTTTAAGTAGTATAAGAGTGTCTGCAACATTCCCTCCGCCCCTCACATGAAGCACAATTTACTCTACTGAAATCCCTCCAAAGATAAAACTGGATTCTATTGAACAATTTCTCCAAGTATCGATTAAAAAGGTTTCCACACGAGTACTGATATCAGTTCAAATGTGTCGGTTACCCAGGCCTGGAGTGTACTCTGCTGTGAAACCATCATCCTGTTCTGTGTGTGTGTGTGTGTGTGTGTGCCTGTGCGTGTCACAGTTTACTGTAATACCCCTATCCCACAAAGCTTTCACAATATTGACTCTTCATCGTCGTATTTACCGTTTGGTTTTTCTCTGTTTGCCGTGAGGAAGGCAAACGCACAGTTGGAGAGAGGCAGTCATCTTAAGAGTTCTCTTGATGACACACTATCATCTTCCTGTCCAGATGATGGGCGTTATGAAAGCTCTATCTATTTACTGTATTTATTTGACATAACTCAAGTCTAACGCCGTCACGTCACAAGTTGGATAAGTCGGTAAGCGTGACCAGGTCTCCAAAAGCTGATGAATAGGCTACCGACACGTCAGCCCATAAACGTGTGACACAATCTCCATTTCTGGTCGGGCAAAGACTGCGTGTCCTCTGGTTTTACCTGTTTTTGGTGCAGCCTGCCACTCATCCTTACTACGTCTCGATTCCGACTACTTCCACTTAAAAAAAAAAAAAGTGTTTTTTTATTGTTTTGGCCAGGCTATCTCCTGTGCACACGACTCTTTGTGGCTACGCTGCAGTTCGGGCCGTTGTGTCTACTGCAACTGTTTCCTGTTCGACAGGGTTGGCCAACGTGGCGTCTGGCTGTAGAACACAGCGTGTTACCGCGGGTTACCGCGGGTTACCGCGGGTTACGGGGGGGTGTTAAAGGCACATGGACGTGGCCGGTTACAGAACGAGATGATTGACGAGATTGAAACCTTCGCTTCTAGATTCCTTTCCCGCAGTGTTGTCATGCCAACCGAACTCTCACCCATCACCACATCAGGAAGCAGACGCGATGCGCTAGCGCGATGCCCTCGGCTTTTGCCCCGACGGAAACTCAACGCCGGCGTTAAAAGGGTGGGTTTTGAACATTCTAACACAAGATTCCATTCCGCAACAATTCAACATTCTAAAATTCTATGTAGAATTCAATGAACCCAGACATTCTTTAGAATGTTAATTTTCCAACATTCCAAACACACCGGTGTGACGGTACACTCTTAAGGGTTAATAGACATCACCCCCTGCACCCGACAGGCCACGAGCTGCTCTCATCAGCACAGACCTGCTCCATGTCGAACGCCAGTATCAGTTTCCCCTTATTCAGACTGACAGCAGAGTGTGTGTGTGTGTGGTTTGTGTGTGAGAGAGTTTAAGTATGTATATGTACATACGTTTCTGTGTTTGTGTGTGTGTGTGTGTGTGCAAGCTTGTGTGAATGTGTGGGTGAGTGCGAGTGCAAGTACGTGAGTGTGTGTGCGCCATTGGGTGTCTGTCTGTATGGGCAAGCTTGTCTGAGTGTGTGTGTGTGTGTGTGCTTGTGTCAGGTGGAGGCCGCTCTGAGGGCGTGCTGAATAATGCAGGAGTGTGTGCCAGGCTCATGCAGAAGGCATGAGGGGTTGAGAGGGGATAAACACCGTTCACCTGAGCCCTGTCACACACTTTTACGCCACGCTGCCTATCGCGGGCTCACACACATAGCTCACACACACGGCTACACATATGGCTCACACACACACGGCTCAGGCACACAGCTAAAACACACGGCTCACACACACGGATAATGTCAGGGTAACACCAGGTGAAGCAACCACAAAGTAAACAGGTGTAGCCTACTACTGTGGCCTATTTACAAAAGAGTGTGTTAACATCAACACTATGAAACATTCATAAAACAAGATGATCAATATCATCCTACTATCATTAGTTGGTCATGATTAGTACTACGCTACTAATATCAATAGGTTATAATCACAACCACTCTGCCATTTATGTTAATATACATGTAATTACTATTATGATTAGTACTATACTACTAATATGAATGGGTTATAATTAGCATTACTCTGCCATTAATACTAGTGGATTATGATCATGCTATTATAATACTATGCAATGTTTATATGTTTTGACCGTCTATGGCCACTGCTATGCCACCATACTTGGCCCATCAGAACCTATACTGCATGATTGGTAGGGAGCACTTCTCCAAGCCTCTAGCCGCCGTTCAACATCCAAGTGTATTAACTATGACCTGTGGGGTGAGTGTGTGTGTGTGTGTGTGTGTGTGTGTGTGTGTGTAGAGCACCCTGCTCTGACTGCTCTGTTATCTGCAGGATGTAGAGAGCAACGCGGCCTCCTGACACACCAAAGGAACAGACACACACACACACACACACACACACACACACACACACACACACACACACACACTGACACTCTCGGCCTCTTCACACACTAAGGAACACACACACGCACGCTGACACTCTCGGCCTCCTCACACACCAAAGACACACCAAAGACACACACACACACTGACGCTGCAGTAGTGGTGACCTCAGGCCTCAGATAGACAGCGCTTGCAATCGCTCCTCTCGCCGCGTGATGTCAGTGTGACGGACGTCCCCTATTGGACGTCTTCTGGCCAGAGCCGAGCCGTGCCACGGGAACCAATCACACCAAGGCCTCTTGCTCCCTCTGCAAGGGGGGAAGAGAGACGGCGGGACACTCCTTGGCGTGGTCACCCGGAGAGAGACGGGACTGAATTCTCTGAGGCTCAGACGCTCAGTGGGCATGGCATAGATTAGCATGTGTGTGTGTGTGTGTGTGTGTGTGTGTGTGTGTGTCTGGATGGGTAAGCATCTAAGTTTGCATCTAAGTTTGTCTCCATGTATGAAATTGCACTCGAGTTTGGGCGCATGATTCTCTAGGCGTGTGTGTGTGTGTGTGTGTGTGTGTGTGTGTGTGTGTGTGTGTGTGTGTGCTAAATGAGGCAACAGGCCCAGACTTGCTCTGCAGAGGAAGCCGTGACAAAAGACACACAGCTTTCCCAGATCACAGAGAGACAAAGGGAGGGGGCTAGCCAGGGAGGAGTGTGTGGGGTGTGTGTGTGTGTGTGTGTGTGTGTGTGTGTTGGCCATAGCCATCTTCCGCAGGACAGTGAGGTGGGGAGGGGGTGGGGGTTGTCATGGTCATCCACTCAGGGCCATAACTATGTACTGGCCATAGCCATCTTCTGTGGGACAGTGAGGTGGGGGGAGGTGTGTGTGTGTGTGTGTGTGTGTGTATGTGTGTGTGTGTGTGTGTTGGCCATAGCCATCTTCTGTGGGACAGTGAGGTGGGGTGGAGGGGGGGGGGGGTCAGGTTGTCATGGTAGCCATCTTGTGTGTTCTGTGGGACAGTTCTGCACTCAAGAGCTGCACCGCTGCCTGCAGCTGCTATTTCTGTTGCTGTTTACATTAAGCTCAAGCAGTAGCCCCACCCCCTACATCCCCCTCTCACAGGGACTAAGAGAGAGAGAGAGGAAGAGAGAGAGAGAGGAAGAGAGAGAGAGAGATAGAGAGAGAGAGAGAGAGAGAGACTAGGGTTCAGGGCATGGAGACAGAGACAGAGAGAGAGAGAGGTCACTTTACCTCACACAGCCTTGTCATCACGCACACACACACACCTGAGGTCATTAGGAAATCAGTATGAGGGACGACCACATCTATCACAGCAGCAGATGGTGGCCAGACATTCTAGTACTGCCACCAGGCCTGTACTGTCCCTTCCCCCTCCAGCTGCCTAGTACTGCCACCAGGCCTGTACTGTCCCTTCCCCCTCCAGCTGCCTAGTACTGCCACCAGGCCTGTACTGTCCCTTCCCCCTCCAGCTGCCTAGTACTGCCACCAGGCCTGTACTGTCCCTTCCCCCTCCAGCTGCCTAGTACTGCCACCAGGCCTGTACTGTCCCTTCCCCCTCCAGCTGCCTAGTACTGCCACCAGGCCTGTCCCTTCCCCCTCCAGCTGCCTAGTACTGCCACCAGGCCTGTACTGTCCCGACTCCCTTCCCCCTCCAGCAGATACCTGGGACTGGGATCGCGACTGGAGCAAAGGAGGACATAGTTGGGGATGGTGCTGAGTGGTGCGCATGGTGCTGGGTCTGAGATGGAGCAGTATGGACCAGGGAGGAGAGGTGGAGAGGAGAGGAGGAGAGGGGTGGAGGAGAGGGGTGGAGAGGTGGAGGAGAGGAGAGGAGAGGGATGGAGGAGAGGAGAGGGCTGGAGGAGAGGGGTGGAGGAGAGGGGTGGAGGAGAGGGGTGGAGGAGAGGGGTGGAGGAGAGGAATGGAGGAGAGGGGTAGAGGAGAGGGGTGGAGGAGAGGGGTGGAGGAGAGGGGTGGAGGAGAGGGATGGAGGAGAGGAGAGGGGTGGAGGAGAGGGGTGGAGGAGAGGGATGGAGGAGAGGGGTGGAGGAGAGGGCTGGAGGAGAGGGATGGAGGAGAGGGATGGAGGAGAGGGGTGGAGGAGAGAAAAGGGGTGGAGGAGAGAAGAGGGGTGGAGGGGTGGAGGAGAGAAGAGGGGTGGAGGAGAGGAGAGGGGTGGAGAGGTGGAGGAGAGGGGTGAAGGAGAGGGGTGGAGGAGAGGAGAGGGGTGGAGAGGTGGAGGAGAGGAGAGGGGTGAAGGAGAGGAGGAGAGGGGTGGAGAGGTGGAGAAGAGGGGAGGAGGAGAGGAGAGGTGTTGTGTTGTGTTGCTGAGCACCTGGTGGCTTTCAGAGGTACGCAGGGAGCAGCAGTGTATGATGAGGGAGCGTCCATATGGCTGTCTGTCATATGACTAGACTGGACTCCGTAGCCTTCAAGTGCCCTTGACATGCTGTGTGTGTGTGTGTGTGTGTGTGTGTGTGTGTCTGTGTGTGTGTGCGTGTTTACACTGGTTGAAAGTGGTTGTGCACTGACGCATGAAAAAATGAGGGTACAAACAGATTAGCGTCAGGAGGTACACTATTAGGTCTGACTGCTTCAGTGAGGTGTGTGTGTGTGTGTGTGTGTGTGTGTGTGTGTGTGTGTGTGAGGCAAGAGATCAATGGCTTCAAAGAGATGTGTGTGTGTGTTTGTGTTTGTGTGTGTTTCTAGTGGCTTCAACAAGATTGTGTGTGTGTGTGTGTGTGTGTGTGTGTGTCAGGAGGTCTAGTGGCTTCAGGAATGTGTGAGAATGTGCATGTGTGAACCAGGATGTCTTGACGGCTCCAACGAGATGTGTGTGTGTGTGTGTGTGTGTGTGTGTGTGTGTGTGTGTGTGTGTGTGTGTGTGTGTGCGCATCAGGAGGTCTGACGAATTCAGCAAAGAGGTGTCTGGGAGGCACACATGGAGGGGAAGGGAGCCGGCGCTGGGTCACACAGAGAACATGTCCCTCCATAACAGAGGAGAACAGGGACTGGTTCTAAGTTCTAACAGAGAACATGGACTGGTTCTAAGTTCTAACAGAGAACATGATTCTAGATGATGCCAGAACTTCACAAGACCGTTTGCTGGTTCTAACTACTATCTGAAAAAGAGGAGGAACGAGCGATGGATCTAACAGCTAAAAAGAGAACAAGTCGGTTCTATCCTAGACGTAGAACCATGGAGCCGTGACGAGCTCCTGAAGGCTGTAACAAAAGGCCACAGAGAGCGGCGTCCCAAAATAACTGCTCCAAACACAGCCACGATTCATACGCAGTCAAAATAAACTGCATTACACAAGGCACAAAACAACAGCTTAAACGGGAGCAGAGACGTCAGACATTAGCCTAGCGGCTCCTCACGCTAACTCAATCAAGTCTGAGTGGGGACCGGGGTGGAATGGAGCACTCCTCTCCTGCAGCAGGGAGCTGGCCTCCTCATCTACCCACTCTCTCCTCTCCTCACCTCCTCCCAACTCCTCCCCTCTCATCTCACCTCCCCACTCTCTCCTCTCCTCACTCTCTCCTCCCCCTCTCCTCTCCTCACCTCCCAACTATCTAACCACTCTCTCCTCTCCTCCCCACTCTCTCCTCTCCTCACTCTCTCCTCCCCTCATCTACCCACTCTCTACTCTCCTCCCCACTCTCTCCTCTCATCTCTCCTCTCATCTCACCTCCTCATTCTCTCCTCTCAGGGTCCCACCCTGGCATAACATGGCTCAGACTCCAGCCCATGACCCTTAGCTCAGCCTGTCAGCCAGGACTCCTTCTGCCCGCACCCTGGACCTGATGCCAGCAGCCAGCACTCCCGTGTGCAAACTCTGGGCTTCGCCTCATACTGCAGGAGATCATACGGTAGGCGCATACTAGGCGCGTATGCAGGAGATGATACGGTAGGCGCATACTAGGCGCGTATGCAGGAGATGATACGGTAGGCGCATACTAGGCGCGTATGCAGGAGATGATACGGTAGGCGCATACTAGGCGCGTATGCAGGAGATCATACAGTAGGCGCATACTAGGCGCGTATGCAGGAGATGATACGGTAGGCGCGTATGCAGGAGATCATACGGTAGGCGCGTACGCAGGAGATCATACAGTACTAGGCGTATATGCAGGAGATCATACAGTACTAGGCGCGTATGCAGGAGATCATACAGTAGGCGCATATGCAGGGCGGGCGGTTTCCTCTGGCCCCAGTGTGCCAGTGCTTTATATAGGTCTGGGCCGGCCCTCGCGCGCGCGGGAGAGAGAGAGAGAGAGAGAGAGAGAGGGGGAGAGAGAGAGAGAGAGAGAGAGAGAGAGAGAGAGAGAGAGAGAGAGAGAGAGAGAGAGAGAGAGACGAGCGTGGCACACAGAACTGGAGCACATCACAGAAGGAGCACAACACAAGGCCTTCACAAGAACTGCACTCCACTGATTTACACACACACACGGCAAAAATGTAGGCTGACAGACCACTATATTCTTCTGCAAAACCTCAGTCCTCATACAAACAGTGCCAAACACACACACAACCTCTTTCTCTCTCTCTCTCTCTCTCTCTCTCTCTCTCTCCCACGTTTATGCTCACACATTCTCCCTCACCCTTTCTCAGAAAAATAAAACAATTCCAATGCACACACACCATTTACATGAGAGCTGGGTGCTATTACGGATTTCTTCTACTTTTAGAGTCCCACAGCATGTTTAAAGTGTATGGTTGGTTGCATAAAACACAAGCGAGCCTGCATCCCTTTAACCTCAAGGTTCAGATGTAGGAATTTAAAGCAGAAAAACGGCCTTGGACAGCCTGCAGAGAGGTTCTCAAATCAGTATACTAAAGCTGGCATAATGAACTCAAATCCTGTTTAGTATGCCAGGTTTAGTACACCGAGTTCATTATGCCAGGTTTAGTATACTGATTTGATAGTACATTCCTCTTTAGTATCCCAGCTTTAGTACACTACCAAACCAGTGTACTAAACCTGGCATAATGAACAGGAATGTACCAAATCAGTGTACTAAACCTGGCATAATGAACAGGAATGTACTACCAAATCAGTACATTCCTGGCATAATGAACTCAGTACATTCCTCTTTAGTATGCCAGGTTTAATATACTA